>NW_018736020.1:0-28204 GCF_002204515.2 Aedes aegypti
TATTTAAATTCAATCGTAGAACATTATATTGTTTAAATTTAATATTGATTTAAATGAAAATGACAGTTTTATTGGAAAACTAAGAAATCCCTGGTTTCCGGGATATGCAACATTTTTTGTCCCGAATTCCAAAGCAAAATGGTCGGGAAATGGACATTCTTATTATTATTGATCACATTATGAGCTTGAACATAATTCACTTTTTGCAGTTGCTATTGCTTATTTACTCGATTTAAGTATTTTTTTACAAGTTGAAGCAGGATGAGCACTCCTTATGGAAATTATTCAAATACGCTTAGCAATGCTTAGACTGGATGCTTTGGCCTAGTTACATCTGTTAATTTACTTGAACATATTCAAAAAAAAAAGAGCATATATACAGTCTTTTCCAATCGTTCCTTTCCATTTCAAGTACAATAGAATATGTAATGCTTTTAAGAGCCCTTCTTGCCCCGCAAGAATGCTCAACTTGCTCCGCAGCGTATACTATATATACAGCATAGCCAACTAAAAACCATATTTTTGTTTAGTCGTTTTTTTCAATTGAATGTTTATTTTTTGAACCTGCAATGTTAATGGGTGATAGAAATCAAGTAATATAAACAATTGCCTGTCATTTTAAATAAAAAATAAGAGTCAAATTCAACAAAAATCGATCTATCCTTAGGGTGCTCACCTTGCCCCGCCCTACCCTATAGGAGAGCCTATTGGATTTCAAGTGTTGACATGTTTGGTATAGAACAAATCTAGAAAGATTCGCGAACTAGGCGAAACTGACAAAATGTAGACAATCAAAGAAAATTTGGCATGGAAATTGTAGCTTGATTGTCTATTCACTGCACTTAAACTTTTCCTTTATTCAAAAAACGCAAATTTGTAGAAAACGTAACATAACCTCATTCAAAACCACACACTGTATTGATTACGCCTGTGTTTTTGTTTATCAAAGTGATGGGCGCATCTGTAATCGAAATCATAACACGGCGATAGTAAACGGCGACACTGCAAACAAAAAATAAACAAGGCGTACATGGCGGGCTTAATTGGAACAAGAATGTAAACACGGCGCAAAAAGTAATAGGCGACACTGAAAATAATATCGATAACAGGCTCATAACATTGGACGATACTGGCATTCTCGAGTACGTTTTAGGCGAAACTTTAAAATTTTTTTTTAGTACGAAATAACAAGGGAAATTGAAGGAGATGTGTGTGGTATTCATGAGGATTTAAAAACTAGGTTTATGAAATGTGTATTAAAGTGAAAAGGTTTAAGTTTAAGTATATTTTCTCTAATTGGGATTAAAAATTGCACATGAGCATTTCATTGATTATTTTCTCAATGTTATTGATTTGTCAGATAGCCCCTTATCGCGAACCCTCTCGAAATCTTTTTGCAATGATTAATTTTAATTTCAAAAACTGACTGGACTGGACGATTGGATTACTATATATCATATTTATAGAGTTAATCTATAAGGCCAATCGTTCTCCTTAGTATTACTTGAGTGACTTTCTTACATTTATTTCGTTGCGTAACTTAATACCAGTAAACCAGAAATGGTATCTAACATATCGATGTCACATAAGCAGTGATTGCATACTGCTATAGTAACTAGGTTATCTATGATGTTATTCAAGAAGTAGCTTTCGGACAGGACTGCAGACTCATGAGTTGATTTTTAAGGTGAACAACAATACGCTGCATAATTGTTTTACGGAAATCAAAACGCTGCATAAATCGGTTTTCTGATGGCCCAGGAAGCAAAGCGTCCTACTATGAATTTGTAGACGCAGAGTACCTTTCCAGTGCTCATTTACCGGTAAAACAACTCTGCTACGAGATTTTAAATGTCGATTGGGAATTTCGATGGTAACGTTCTGAAACTACCAAAATAGCAGAAGCGGTAAACGTGCAGCTATTCATCTAGACCAAGATTTCCTTCCCGGTGGTGCGGACCCCTAAGGGCCGTCTTGACATGTTACATACATGTTAGGAATGCGTAACTTCTCTTTGCAAGAGATTATTATTAATAGGGTAAAAAATTCTTAAATTTCGAACATTTTTGAAACTTTTCTTTTTTTGTTTTTGTAAACAAAATTAATAATAAAAACATACAGATTCATGTTTACAATAAAGTATTAGAAGCTTTTTTGAAGTGCGTTCTTTAAAATGAAGCTGCTATTGTTTCTAAGAGCAGTATTAAAAAAGCCTGAAATTATCCTAAAATTACTCACTGTCTTTCCCTTCAGTAGTTTTCTCGCACAAAACAGGGATTTCTCTTCGTTTGCCTTGTAGAATTGCAGCAAAGCTTTCTGGCTTAAACAACAACATTAAGTTTTGAGGGATTTACGACGAGTTTTATGACGGAAACATTTTCGTTAACATCAGCATGATTGAGTGTATTTATATGGAAACCTCAGGCGTAAGGTTCAAGAGACAAAACCCAAATGATTTTTCTATTGCAAGAAATTTTACTGATTAGGAGTTGATGATGAATCTGCCAAAATTCAATAACCCATGCATAAGAGAATACTTATCAATTTTTCAGCTCAAGGTGTGCGATGCATCGAAGACAAACCTCGAATTTTCAAGAGCACAAATCTAGAGAACCAAACAAACGCTCGTGCTGAAATTTGATCGATTTATAACTCGCTAATGATTGTCACGATCTTCGTGCACAATTTTGCAAAAAAAAATCTATTAATTCTTCATTATTCAATTTGGGTGTTGAATCATTTGTTCAGGAAGTTGATTCTTAAAACTTAGATGTATACTAATTATCTTCTTGAGACACCCTTAGTATGGACAAAATGTGCATTTGGTTCGCATTTTATTTCACTTGAATAATGATGTACAACGTAGTACAACTCTAAGAATGAGTAAACATTTTATTTGCTATAAATTAGGAGTGGCGATCTTACCCCATCGACAGTTATCGTTTTTACCCCACTCGCGTAAATTTCACAATAAGAGCCTTTCGTCAAAGCTAAATATATACAATTCATATTTTACTTCACTGAAGCATGTTTAACATTAATGTTATTGCACGGACGGGTAACGTGCAATGTACAAAAAGTCCTTATGTGAGCATCTGTTCTAATTAGATTAAATTAAATATCGATGAGCGAAAACTGTTGTTTTTTTATATTTGTTGTGAAAAGTTAAGTAAATATCACCCAAAATGCTCTCCAGAATGACAAAAATCTTATGTTTAAGTCATGCCAAACTGGAGGTGGCCCGTCTTACCCTGTCTACAATACCGTTTTGATTCAAATTGCATCAATCTACTTTGTTTGGGAAACATTTCGCATGAATTTTTTTATAGAAAAAAATCCATTAAAACAAAGGATTATACTTTTAGGGGAAAGGTATTCAATATCGGCAGATAGAGATATGTTTGCCAAATTAAGTGTAATTGTGGTAACATTGTGCTAAAAGATTATGTAGCCGGCGGGACTTGAACCCACAATTTCCATTCTGTACACGGACGCATTACCAATTATACTACAGCTACGCTACGGTAAACTGAAGTATTTGGCTAATGACCTTTGTAGCATCCCCAAGCCCCACAATCTTACTAGTCCAATATACCACACTTATCAATAGTGTTGCGTTTTCTCACACCGACTGTATTCAATGCCGGCAGATAGAGATATGGTGAGGGATAAGTGTGGTATATTGGACTAGTAAGATTGTGGGGCTTGGGGATGCTACAAAGGTCATTAGCCAAATACTTCAGTTTACCGTAGCGTAGCTGTAGTATAATTGGTAATGCGTCCGTGTACAGAATGGAAATTGTGGGTTCAAGTCCCGCCGGCTACATAATCTTTTAGCACAATGTTACCACAATTACACTTAATTTGGCAAACATATCTCTATCTGCCGATATTGAATACCTTTCCCCTAAAAGTAAAAATAGCTGACTGCAAAAGTCGAAAATAAAAAAGAGAAGAACAAAGGATTATATATGCTGTAACTAGCAGAGCATTATTTGGAATTAAATTATTGCACGGAGAACTTGTTCATTTTTTTCTTCTCTAAATTGCGTAAAAAGACGTGAACATATTCGATGAACTGAAAATCCAGGTGCATCTTTTGATTCATTGATTTGATTCGATAACTAATTGAGGGATATTTTGCTCTAGGCAGATTCATCTAAAAAAATACATTTCTTCAACCATTTAAATTGAAATTTGTTTCAAACAAAGACGGAAGGGAATTTTCAACATCTACACTGTTGTGAATTTCAAATTATTCGGATTTAAATTGAGTCGATACCATAATTGTTTTTTACAGTGCTCTTCAAACCATTTCTTTAATTGGTTGTTCTACCATAAATTATAACCATAATTTGACCTAATTTACGATACAATACAAGAAAACTTGAAAGTTTCAGAACAATTTGTCGCATCTTCTGATCGAATGTATCAATTATATTTTCGATAGAATAAATAGTGTAACATCTAACGAAAACTCGGCTGTTCGTTGGAGTACGAATTGTAATCCCCTACGCTTAATATGCAGTTATTATTGTTATATAGGATGTTTCTAACACTTTGGAGATTTCTACGCTATCATTACAGTTTTAGTACTATTTGTCTGTAGTGTACAGTTATTAATTTTTGTTCTGTTCGTAGATGCCTTAGAAAAACAACAAATCATACTCAACCATTTTCTTCAAAACACGCAAACACTGTGAGTAGTGCTACTTAATGTTTTTTCTATCAACTGTTCGTTATTGCTGTACATCTCTTGGCTTCTTTGAGATGAGCTTCGCTTCTCTGTAAATAAAAATCTTTTTTCTTCTGAGGCTGGTAACTGTTGATTCTGCTTCTGTTAATCGTCAACCTGAAATAACATCCATGTTGAAATCAATTGTTGCATTTTCATAATCAAGCGATAGTATCGACAAAATCATTAAAATCAAACCATCCACTGTCTCTCTCTTGTTTGCGCCAATCCGGACCTTGCCACACACACAAACATCCAGGCCGCTCTTGAAACAGTCAGATGCGAAGAGCTTCAGCTAGAGCTGTCGGCTGCCTTAAAATCACGTCCCGGCCGAATGCCGACTAGTTCCAGTTCAGTTGGTGTCGGAGGTCTCAGTAGCACAATAACAAGCAATCATTCGACGATGGTCAACAGTATCGGCAATTTCGGTATGGTTGGCAACTCAACGTCGTTAGGAGGCACATCCTTAGCTCTCAGTGGCATAGGGGGTGGTAGCAGCGGCGGAGTAGGAGGAGGAGTAAGTGGAGGTGGAGGAGGAGGAGGAGGAGGTGGAGGCAGTACTGTAACATGGGCTCCCACGCCAACCCAGCAACAAGGAACTGAAATAGATAGGATTATGGCAAAGATCGAACAGGCACGTTTATCCATTGCTAATGTATGTGTGTTAAACTAGAGAAACATTATTCTAATTTATTACGAAAAATATTATAATTTTTATGTATTGGTCACATAATCGAATGCGATTTTCGTTCTTTCGTTTGGAAATATACCATAGATTGATGTGAAGAAAAAATTTAAAATTTTTAAGCCGATCAAAGTGTTTATAGTCATTCGATTTTTTGATGTTAGCTATAGAATAGAAGACAATATGTTGACTGGAAAATCCGATGTATAGCACGCAATACATAGAAGTTAGTTCAGAAGATCATTTACTTTTATGATTTGATATGTTTGCAATATTTTTGTTTTTTGAAACTGATTTCTGTCCTAATCATTTTAGGACAATCGTATATTGGCCGAGTTAGAGCACCCGCGAACTACTGGACCAATAATGTCATCATCGTTGGGGTCTGGTCTGACAAGCACAAGCCTTAGCCTATCCCAGCACCAGCCCCACCTCCAAACGACAAGTTTATCGTCTCAAATAAACAGCACTGGAATGCTTGGAGGACTAAGTGGACTGACTAACAGTGGAGTTCCTGCAAGTGTTGGAACCGGTATGCCCAGCTCTATCGGTCTAAACTCGATAGGTATTAGCTCAATTGGAACCGCTGGAATAAGTTCTATCACCGCTGGTGTGAATTCCATGAACGTTACTTCGATGGGAGTGACCTCGAGTGCCAGTAGTCATGCACTAACCGATGGACAGTACAGTGTATTAACGTCATCCACAGGAGCTTCAAACCCTTACTCAGCAGCTAATGTTTCACCACTGCCAAGCCGAGCAAATCCACTGAGTACTACTGCTATGCCACCCTTATGTCAGGTGCTGAACTTAAAATTTTCTCTTACAATTACATTTTAATAATTATCCACCTCATCAATGTTGCCATCGCTATCATCTGATTCTTCATCACAGTTATTATCCTTTGCATCATCATCATCATTATCACTACCTCAATTCTTCCAACGACTTCCCCGCCAGTCGTCTCGAACCATTTGGAAAGCTCTTTAAATTTCACCCCACTCTACTAGTCAAGCTTTTTCGCACAACTCATTTATCTTCGTCTCGATCGCTGCAAGGCAACGTGCCATTAATCATTCATCCACTGAATCAATATTTAATCTCATCACTTTACATTCACTTTCACACATAATGGCAAAAATAAATGCAGCTACACTTTTCCTATCTGACTCTTTCAACGAAAATGAAAAAAAAAATGAGATTCGTCATATGGAATCTTCCACTATAGCGCATTGTGGCGAAACTTCAAAAACTTACCAGACCGATAATTTTGGTTTCATTTACAATACACAATCGTTTACAATCATTGAATTTGTTGAACTTCTTTATCCCTAGCATTATCAAACCAACACTTTTGTAATTCAGTAGAGTAGTGACGATTAAGTTATTGATTATTTTATGACAGATTTCACACAGATTTACGTTTCAGAAAACAGCATGAAGTAGATTAGTAGGTTTCTCACAGCATTCAGTATTATAGTTTTTATACTGTTTTAGTTTGGGCACAGTACTCTATTCTCTGGTTAAACGAACATCCATCGCTTGTATCTTAAAGTTACTCATAAAATCATTTAACATTAATAGAAGGTATATTGATATTGATGACATAAAGTTGTGAAAGTAATGCTATTAATTCTGATTTACCATATCATATACGGTATCGAATTTGGGAATAAATATCAAAAAATCTAACCATATACACCCGATTCTGTTTTTGCACGGGGGATGCGTACCATGCAAAAAAAGTTTTCAGTTCAAAATTTCAAAAACCGTGCGAAAAAAGTAACACCATTTCTCGACGTTTCATGCAAAACTAAGATTTTGATGAAAAAAAATGTATGGAAACTTTTTTTGCACGGCCGTGTAAAAATAATCCGTGCAAAAACAGAATCGGGTGTAGTCACAAATTATTCACAGAGAAAAATAAGCGATTTTGTTTTATAAAAACATGTCATGGTCAGGGTCCTTTTTTCCGTACCAATGAATAATGCGAACTTTACGATTTTTCGCACGAAAGGAAAATGTATTTTCGCTTCCTCACGTGAAAATGATATTTTGCTCACACTTTTTTTTTCCCTAGAGTTACAATGGAGAATAACCGAAAATCATTCCACTGGGGATATTAGTTTTCCAATCCATCATATTTTACGCTCACCAACTTCTCCCAAGAATTATCACTATGTGATGCCGTCGTCGGGATTTTAACATGGAACATTTCTTAAAACATCCACAATGCGTACACGTTAACCATGCTACCACATCTACCTGAAGAAAGTATTGATTAATTTGGTGCATAAAATCAACTGCTGCTCGTGGCAATGGAGGTGTGTGACTATCTACTTTCGCTTTGTTTTGTTCAGTTCACAGATAAAATTCACGCTGAAAATTTTTGTGACTCACACACTCAAATCTCAATCATTGAGTTCTTCTGCGAGAGGAAACAAATTTGAGATCTGATTCATGAAACTCACGCATGAGATTTTGATGCAGAATCACTGCTAACGTTGAAGATGATTCGAAATCTGTCAAATTCAATATTATTGTTAACATTAGAAAGGTTTGTTATATTTCAAGCAGAAAAATAATGCGTAAAGCCTTTATTCCGTTTGCTGCAATGCCTGACAAAACAATACAATTCCAAAAAATAGTATTGGAGGATTTCTGATTATTGCTGGCAAGATAGCGAAGGAAGTGAAGTGAAAGTTCAATTTTTGTGTGAATTTAGTTTGCTCAATAATGAGTCAATTATAATCAATATCGTGTAACTTTTTCTGAGGGTGAAAAACGTCTTAGAGCTGAAAAACATTATCTGTCCCAGTAGGGACATGCTTCCAAGAAAAAGAAAATGAAGTTTGACGCAAACCTTGAGGTATATGGATAGGTTTCAGATTGTAAGTGAATGTTTGTTCTGTGAAACTGTTTCCAACCAATGGGCAATTATCCCCACCGTGAATGCAACCCCGCTGGTCACTCAGAACCTAACTCTCATAATTCAAATCAACTATAACATGACTTTCGCATCAAGTTAAGTATAATCAAGTACGTCCGCGAAATTGTTCGATTTTTAATCCGATTAGTAATCAAACAAATTGTAAATCAAGGTATACATGTAAGCGTCTACGAGTTGACGACAATAAATAAATAATTATTTTTTAGATTTTACTGCCAAAATCTTGCAAGTGTTCTCCGAACCATAAAAGATAACGGCTCTAATGTCACATTGATTTAAAATTTTGGTTGATCAATGCTGACAAAAATAGCCATGTTTTTTCAGCGTAAAGTTTGATTGTAACACAATTCCATACAAAAATTTAGATAACAAAATTAAAAAAATATAATGTGGTCAAAAAACTTTCAAAGTAAGATTAACTGATTGCTTTTTGAATGTCTCATAAAGAGTTTCGGTTAGACGTTTAATCACAGTGATATGAACAAAATCGTTTTGTATATTTTCGGGGGCGACCCCAAACTTTTGCAGAGCAATACTATTTTTGTATAATATGTATGTTGAATTAACGAAGAAAACAAACATTGTTATTAAAGAGAACAATTTAACTGAAATGTTTCCTAATATCAGCTCCATCCGTATCGAATCTAAAACATATCGACCAGCTCTCCGTGGTAACATGTGGCGACGATAGGATAGTGATGCTTGCTTTCTTCATCTTCCCTTGTCGGCATTATTTGATTTATATGCGAAAAACATCTCCCCAAACTGTTGGCACGACTTTTCTTGAGCAAGGCAGTCAGCGTCCTTGCCGATTTTCCCCACCGAAAGCCTAAGAATCACTTGCGGGTGTGCCAAGGACACTAGACTGGGCAGATTTCTTCTATTTTCTTAAGCGATTTTCTGCTTGAATCCGTCCTGAATGTTGACTCCTTTGGCCGCGCGGATTTCTGTCCCCAATTGAAGGGGACACTTTCGGCATTCGAAATCATTATGATGCTAGAGCGTCTGTAGACATGAGATGCGGCTTTTCGGGTGAACGAGGCAGAACTGAATAAATAGTTGGAAATATGTTTGTCAATACATAGTAGACTGCAATTCAAATCTTGTATCATTTCAAATAATTTAATTAAATTAACCATTCAAATTCCTACCGGCTTGAAACAAGAAATATGATAGGAGAAAATAATTTATTCCCCAATTTTTCAACATTTGCTTTCAATTTTCTTTCAACAATCTATGGCTTGATTCTGTATGATTTTAATGATTCTAGTAGCGTGAGTCAGGAATGTTTTTATCGAATGAAAAACAAAACCGCAAGAAATTGTAACACAATGAAATAAACATCTTTCTAATATAGCGTATTCTACAGAAAAATTACAAGATACAGTTCTTTTTCTGTAGAATACGCTATATTAGAAAGATGTTTATTTCATTTTGTTACAATTTCTTGCGGTTTTGTTCCTGTAGAATACGCTATATTAGAAAGATGTGTATTTTATTTTGTTGCAATTTCTTGCGGTACAGGACATGGAACATGTAAAAGTACAGTACAGTATGAAACCTCAAATGTCATTCCGATGATGACTTTTTAAAAGATTGCATTGATATGAGAACAAAGTATTAAATGTATTTGCTTTAAATTTCAGTCAAAGAATTAGAATGTTTTTTCTGAGCTTAATTTTTTTTTATGAAAACAAAGTATTTAGAACATTGGTGTACGATTTTTTTATGTCAAGTTAAAATATTTTCACAAAATATTGTATAAAGCAGAAAAATTAATTTCTAAGCTAATTTGAAGTTTGTTGTTATCAACTAATAGATTGCAGTTCTGTGAGTTTTGATTGTTAACAGTTCTTCTAAAAAACACAGACATATTATACTTTTTCGTTTTTTCTTCCGATGTAACACGATATACTAATTTATGTTTGATAATGATAGTATACTGATCGAGACGACATTTGGTGCCTTAGACACTATTCAGTTCTCATTCGTAGGTTGATTCTACTAATTACGAATCAGCTTTGTACGAAGGTTTGTGAAACAAATTCAGGCAAAGCTCATTTTTTTTAACTAGTTCGCTTATTTGAGGCTCAATCGCGTTTAACGTTTTACGGGTTCAAGGTTCTCTGCAGCTCATTTGGGAGGTATATCGTAATCGCGCGATTTTCGTTTCACGGCATTGGTACGAATTTCGTGTCGGTATTTGGCTGCCGGATGGCTAGGATCCTCAACACAGGGACAACAATCAAAAAAATAATATGGGGAAGAAAACATCAGGGAATTTAACTTCTATTCCAGACAAGCGAAGAAAATCGTTAGAGCAAAGCTCAGTTATCAAACACAGATACTCTAGAATCAGACTACGCTTGAAAATACGCCGAAGAGAAAAATTGTGTGATGCAATGTTTACCGAATATTGTTCTTTCAGTCAACAGATTATTTGTTGAAGTCCATTCGCGCCATTTCAAAAGCAATGGCCAATCCAGACAAAGCTTATTTTAGATGCATTTTGCAAATCTACTAAAAATATGAAACAAAAAATATTTTTTGGCTACAATGAGTTTTTATTTAGTAGACATTGTGGAGACCCAAAATGGATAATGCTGCCCATTGTGTATACCGAATGCATAATTAGAACCAATTTGAATTTTCTCATAATTTGAGACTTTATACGTGTTACATTAGTATGCAATGTGCACACGAAAAGATAAAGAAGAAGAGGCTACTCCAAATTTATTTGATTTCATGGAATCCTAACTAGATATAAGTTTAATTATCTAGTTGGGTGAATTTTCGACGCCATAATGGGAAAGAGCTTTCCCTTACACACATATTAATTGATATTGCACACATGCTGTCAACAAATCTCAATCGAGCATCTATTCAACATTCGAATCATGAACGGTGGAAACCACCTTCAAAAAGACGACAACCAAAAATCAATAGCAAAACACACGACCAAAGTAGTTCTGTGAGCAGCGCATCCCTTTTTCGTATTGTTTAAGCTCCAATACGAGCTCATCATAGCTTTTCGACAGCTTTCTGCCTTTTTCGGGCTGCCGATACCTTACTCTTTTATTGTTAACCGCAGTCCGTTCACCAGATAGGGGAGAAGGCTACAAAACGAACCAGCAACCAACAAACTTCATTTTTCGAAGTAATGATTGAACATGCTCTCTCAGTGATGTCTCACTCTCGACTCACACCAAATCGAGCTCTTCAGGAGTAACACATAATTTGTGTAAGTATTACACGTGTTGCAATACAATCCGGCGCAGATTTGTTCTTCTATTCTTTTGTGAATTTTATCGAGCAACCCGATATTGCCAATCATCTCTGTATGCTATAAAATGCACGAAAAGCAATAATAAATGAGTACAGGTACAACTTTTCAGGTTGTGTTAAAATAACATAAATTATGTATTGGTGTATACAATTTCAGTTGAGAAATTCGATGCATTTGATAGAGATAAAAACTCAAAAGTTGTATGAAGATAATTTGTTTAATTATTTTGTTATTTTGGCATCAAAAGAGAAACATAACTTATAAGGAAACTGTAGGAGTTTTCTCAAAATAGGCCGAAACCAATACAACACCTTTTGCAACACATATTCTTTCTTTTATTTTATTTTATTCATCACTTATTTTTTTACTTTTCGTCACATTTTTATTCACTTCACCACACAACTGCGACTGCTTTCCACTACAATAATCTCCAAACTGTGGTGGAAGTGTGGTGAAGTGAATAAAAATGTGACGAAAAGTAAAAAAAATAAGTGATGAATAAAATAAAATAAAAGAAAGAATATGTGTTGCAAAAGGTGTTGTATCGGTTTCGGCCTATTTTGAGAAAACTCCTACAGAAACTAATCAGTAAGTTTCATGAGTGATTAAAGCGTTAGCGTATGCGTTAGCGTAGCTACGGTATACTTCGTAGATTGGATACTAGCAACATTCATGTTTTTTTTTTTTTTTTGATAATCTTATCTAGATTGCTTTCAGGAGCAGGGCTAGGGAGTGAACCTTGATCCAATCCTTAACAAGAATACCAAAACCATGAATATCGGTATTCCCGGCCACGCTTATCTTGACCGTAACTTGGGAAAGGGAGAGGAAATGTTGATGTAGCACTTACTTAATGAGAGGCCACCGACTCAGCGACGCCCTCATAAGTGCTACGGAGTTGAAAAGCTGAAAAGCTGGTGATAGACCCAGAGCATTTCATGTTTATTTGTTGTAAATTTAATCATTTGAATGCCAGCAAGCAAAGGAGAGAAACAATGCTTTATTTACAGTATTGTTCATATTGTTTCCCGTGAAAAAAGAATGATCGCGCGTTCGATGGAAGTGACATTCTGCTCAGAATAAAAAAAAAACAGAACCGATCCCTCCAAGGTTATGGAATTAATACTTACAAAAAAAAATGCTGTTCAAATAACACGAAACGAGCGGCTGTCCACAGCTTGAGCTTGAATTTGAGCTTGAGCTTGATTGGCCGCCCGTGGTTGCTACTCCAGTATCGCCAGATCAGCTGCACTTACACAAGGAACCAACCAGATGACTGCTTGGGATTAACAGACACCCTCAGTATATAAGTGCAGGTGATCTTTTGTGTTTATTTAGACTCCCACGGTAGACCGTATATACCACTGCGTCTACGCCAGTTCATGCAGGCAGAGTGAAGCGGTGGGGTAATTTTTATGGCAGAGAGGCTTGCTGGTTTGGTTAGCAGACTGCCCATGTATCAGGCGTAAGGAAAGGCGTGCTCTAATGATGAAAGAGTGGAAACGTAGGGAGACGGTTGATTTCTGTCCGTCTCGGGTTCTAACAAATGCTATGAACTGAGATATATCTAGAGTGGTAGATAGAAGCAAGTGAAAGATACAACTGCAAAGCACGAGGAAAGGGACAGGCCTGGGATTGAACCCATGATCTTCTGCTTATGAAGCAGAAGCGGTAACCATTAGACCACCAACCCCGTCCTCACACGAAACGGGCGGCTGTCCACAACCGAGCAATAAAAAATGCTTAATTCTTGAATTTTTTTATATTTGCATTAAATCCTCAAATGCACTTGATTCCAACGAAAATAGCTTTGACATAAGGGACAAACTTATACTCTTTACTTTTGCATTCGTTTTTCTTAACTGATTGACATAAACTTCGTTATTTGGTTTTATATGTTGTGGACCTCGCACTATAAAAGTTACCCGCATTATCAAAGTTACCCAGTTTTACAGTATGATGCAGTATTCACACAGATCAGTTGCATACACAAACACAAAGTTTCTGACCAGTTCTTATGTTGATTAACAGTATTCAAAAGCCTCTCTGACTGATTTCAAATAAATAGTTTTTACTATGCCAATACTGGTACAGCTACCCTATGTGTGCTCAAAATTCGTAATATGGCTGATACAAATATTTAATTTCTTTTATGTCCGAGATCACTTGGAAGGTACGAGGGGGGATAACAATAAATAAGGAACAAAAAAATAAAAATGAAAAAAAAGTTAATTTTTCGAATTTTTATTTAAACGATAATTGTTAAACTTTTTTCAAACGTCCTCAGGACCATTATTTTAATTGTTTTTTTACTTTACCTAACCTAACCTAACTGATGTCAAAAAAATGATAAATCTTTTGTTTTCTCTTCTTCAAAATTTTAGGATTTTAGATGGGGGGGTGACATAAAAGAAAATTAATATTTGTATCAGCCTTAGTAAGTTAATAAATATATTGTCGATGAAAAATTCTTCATGCGTTTTGTATACGATTTGTTTAGCTTCGAAATTGGCGAATTTAGTATGGAAGAACACCTAAAATTTTGAAAAATCCAAATTTATCTGACATAATAAAAGATTTCAAGCTTTCAAAAAACTGAGGAACAGTAACCTCATCCTTACTCGCAATGTCGTATCGCGATATCGAGACAGAGAAAAGTTGATTTTCATGGCTATCTTCAAATCGATGATAATTGAAATTTCAACTCTGTGAAATGCATAATGTTGTTGTAGTAGAAATATCGGTAAAACAACTATGAAAAACACATTTTTTATAAAATTATTCGGAAGTCGCATCTCATAATACAAACAGGTATTATCATAGTTTATAACGAAAATAATACCGGAAATGCTTTGAGTGCGTACTGAAGCATTCGTCCCTACTGTGAGGCCGGGTTCCGATTCCTCCTATTGCGGCATCCGAGAAAAAGTGAACGACTCCGAATGCGGGAATCGAAGAGATTAAATTTTCCGCTTGCCTCCGTATTTAGTTCTCGTTCGGTAAGGTCGGGGCAAGTTTAGCCGTAGGGTGGTAAGATGCGGACAAAATGGCAAAAAAACGACTTTTGCTCGTGGCCTGGCTATCCCACCAGCACCATAGCCAAGTGTAAGGGTATGTGAGATGCATGTCTATCATGGCGATTCGCAACGAAACGATGCTCGGAATTTCTGGCAAAGTTAATGACGGAACGAAATGTGAAAATGTTTCAATAAACTCAAAATTCAAAAATAGGCTGAATTTTTCGAAACGAAACGAAATTTGATTATGTTTTGCGGAATATCTATATCAATCGGTTTTTTTTTGCATATGCTTCAGAAAGCTTGTTTTTGTATCCATGTATGTCTGAAAACTCAGTGCTATGTAAAAAACATGCGTGCCACTCCGAAATTGATTGTGCGTCTTCCAGTCTTAGCGAGTAAACTCAAAGCAAGGTACAGGAGACAAGTTGCACAGAAGCACAAAAAGCTCGTTCTATACTCTTTCAATCTCTTTCGTGCCAGCACAAATTTGGGGCCTTCCTTAGCCGAGTGGTTAGCGTCCGCGGCTACAAAGCAAAGCCATGCTGAAGGTGTCTGGGTTCGATTTCCGGTCAGTCCAGGATCTTTTAATGGAAATTTCATTGACTTCCCTGGGCATAGAGTATCATCGTACCTCCCACACGATATACGAATGCGAAAATGGCAATTTAGGCAAAGAAAGATCTCAGTTAATTACTGTGGAAGTGCTCTAAGAACACTAAGCTGAGTAGCCGGCTCTGTCCCAGTGGGGACGTTAATGCCAAGAACAAGCCAGCACAAAAATTCACTCTAGAAAAAAATCAGCCAGGTATGCTTTGGAGGCGGATAAGTTAATAAGAGCATTGCAAAAACTTATATTTGGTAAAGCCAGCAGCGCGTGTAAAACCAAAATAGATTTGAGTCGCACCCCATCCCTGTTTGTATCTTTCACTATAAGGCGTACGAAACCAATCAAATCTTCCTCCCTTTGAATCGGAAAGAACTCTATATACCTACAATATCGTGAACAGGCTCATTATGAACTATATGAAATTTTTGGGTTACCCATCTACAGGTAAAAGTGAATTACAAAGTGATGGGAAATTATGTTCTTGATAACTAAAGTTGTCGTTATCTTGTTTAAAATAAGAGTTAACATAACAACAAATATTAACTCAAATATGTTCATGAAATAACATTAATTTTCCATTATCATGTTAATTTTCAATAGGATGGGCAGGAGCAAATTTTAGTAATGATTTTTTAACAAATTAAGTTCTTCAATAATTCACTTTTATCCTTTATTTTTGTGGACAATATCAATACGTAAATAGACTAATTAGAATCTTTGCTTATGAATGTTACGGATATTGTAATGCAAATCGTTAAACGAGGACAGTTAGTTCTCAAAGACAAATAAAATCAATAAATAAATAAATAAATAAATGAAGATTTTTGATAATATACAACATCATGATATTAAGCATTCTCAAAGGAAAGCCTCATGGTTCTCGAGACATTTTTATGGTTCCCAAAGTTAACGAAGTAGATTTCAGTGGACATCTAGACAGAATATGAGAAATTAGCAATAACAAGTACGCAAATGTCAAACAATTTCAGAGTTTATAGAGATTTTCAAAGGATTCACAAAGGGGATTAAAGCTTTCCGAAAGATTATTAGGGACTTCCAAAGTGTTCCCAACAACTCCCAAAAGGCAAACGCAGAATTCCAAGATTACCCAAAAGGTTTTTAAATGTTCTCAGGGATTGTTGACTTCCCCTACAAAATCAATAAAATCAACTTTGATACTTCGGAAGCTCCTTTAGATGAACAACAGAACTGTTAAAAGTAATTTTAAAAGCTGGAAGCCTCTAAAACCCTCTTGAGAACATCTGAAAATGCCTTGAGAACTATTGGGGAATCGCTTAAAGTATTTTTAAAACCACTTTGATGGTTTATGGGACTTATGGGGAACTTGATAATTCATTTAGAAGCCGCTTGGCAACTCCTGGGAAATTCTCCAAAATCTTATGGTTAACACCAACTAGAAGCCCTTGGAATCTCTTGATAATTTCTAGGAAACCATTATTACGTCCCAAAACATCTTGGACACTACAGGAACCCATGAAAGACACTAGTAATCTTTGGGATACCCTTAAGAATCACTGAAAAAAAACCCTTACGATGCATTGCAAACGCCCTTTTTACATTAAACTGTAAAATATACGGGATAAAGCAAACCCAATAATGTATGTTTTTAATGTGGTCTAGATAATAAGAAAAAATAGTAAATAAACCATCTCATACAACATTCCCCCATTATCATTCAAGGCAAATGGACTATTGAAATAGGTACATAGGAACCCCAAATGAAAATTCATCATAAGGAATCGAGTTGAATTTCATAGATATGGCTTATGAAAATAAAATTTGAAACAAAGCTTTCGCGGCAACCTGGAATCGTGCATAACGCACCTTTCGTCTGACGCTGCTTTCGACGCCTTGATGTAAAGAGATGATAAAACGATGCACTGTAATAATTGTTTCATATCTTATTTGACAAAATGTATGAATTTCAATAGTCCAGTTCGCTGCGTATAGTAATAATAGGGAATACCAATTTGCAAAATTTAAGAATTTAGGCAATTAGGAAAATCGGAAAATAAAAATTTCAGCTTATTATGTTCCGTTGAATTCCGTGTTATTTCAATTTGCGGTATTTGGCGGAATCATTCAGAATATCGCATACCCTAACCCAAGTGTTCATAATGATGAAGGCGATGATGGCTGGGAAATGAGAAGTGGTTGCTTGCTACGGAGAGACACGGACAAGAAAAACGGCAATGAAAAACGATACGCGTCGTCTTCGTCGTCGTCGCCGCCGTCGTCATTTGTATTGCTATCGTTGTTGATGAAATGAGGCCAAGCCTTTTTGGCTTGTTCACGGCAAGATAAGTGAGCAACAAACTTTGGACCCAAAGTCAAAATCCTTCTTACCCGTTTTGGATGTGCAGAATATATTTCGGCGAAAAACCGTCTAATAATAATGATAACGTACGATCGTTACGTGAAAGTGTGCCTTCTCTATGAATTTTATTAAAGGTTCCTGTTCTTACGACATAGATGTTAAACAAGCTGGCCATGCAAATAATAGTTCGTAGACACAAATATCAATTTTTACAAATTAAGGTATAAAACTCTGAAAAATAATGAAAACGTTCTGGTGGGCTTCGAACCACGATTCCCAATACGCTAGACTGGGCGCGTTAACCAACTACGCCAGAGAACGGGTAACGATTCTGCAGCGCAGTCGACCAACCTGATACCAAAGTCCGTCATGACCCCACATGTTCCTTCACTAGGGCGGTTCAAATTAAAAAAAAAGAGCTGGCACATTTGAATTGAAGTTAATATGGTATTTCCAGCTCAAACATATGGAATAAGCACATCTTCTACTGTTTGGTTTAGGAAAATCGTTTATTGCGTTCAATTGCACCCAGAATGTCAAAAACACTTCTTGATACCATAGCAAAACAATATTATAGAAGGTTGTATCATGATTAAAATTGATAATGTTGATGTTTTAACCATTTGAAGTAGATTTGCTAAGTTCATGCTATACTGCTTTGTATTTCTTCAACACAGCCACTAAGCGCATCATAGCCAACTATGACGCTAAGCGTGCTGCCCACAAGGCGTATGCATATATGTTATTGTATGGGAGTGCTGATCTAAGCCTACACTTAAGCAAATTGACTATCGATAAACATAGGAACCCCTTATGAAAATTCGCCACAAGAAATCGGATTGAAATTCATAAATTTTTCTTATGAAACCAGAATTTGAAAACAACAAAAGTTTTCGCGGCAACCTGGAATCGAACCAAGAACCTTGCGATCGATAGACCCGTGCGTACACCACGCGCCAGCGGCGCTGTGATGTGGAGTGATGCTAAAACGATACATAAAGCGTTCGTATTGCAATAATCGTTTCCACCTTTCATAAGGCAAAATGTATGAAATTCGATAGTCCAGTTCACTGCGTGTAACTTTCAATAACTGAAGTGTTAATGAAAATGAGCTTAAATTGAGATACAATTATGTTAGTTAAGGTATTTTTTTTGTTTCTTTATTAAGGTGAATTTTAACAGATTGACATATGGCTAGTTCTTCACCTGACTGGCAATGTCAGATGGGCATCCCACGAAAAATGAGTAAAGAAGGATAGACAGAGGGGCCAGCCTTCGAGCCCAATCATGGGGTCTCACCATTGTGGGTTTTTAACGTAAGACGATAGACACAACCTATAAAAAGGGTATGTTCGCCTTTGCTGGGTCGACGATTTCTGCAGCCGAGAAAAAGAGAAAGGATCGTTGACGTGGTTGCGAGTGATAACTTTGTTGTTGGATGAGTCTTACCCCCGAAATCGAAATCTCTAAGGGAGCCCACCGGTCGTGTCGGCGTGAAGATATTTGCAAGTTGATTGAAATGATGGTGCGGTTGCGTATGGAGTTACGTTAGTTGGATGGGACTTACCCCGGAGGAAGAGGTCATCGGGAAGCTCACTGGTCGTCCTATCCTAAGGACGTCAATGAAGCGGGGTTGTTTGCAAGGACATCGCGGATGCTTCCAGAAATGTTATTAGTACTTCTGTGGTGTTCGTACAGAGGGCAGTGACATATTACATGTTCCGCTGAGTTGTGTATACCGCATTGTTCACACTCTTGACGGAAGGATCTGCCATCAAAGTTATAGGCAAAACGGGTATGTACGGTCCTCAGACGTGAAATTATTTTCTGGTCGTGGAGCGAGGAGAGCTCTACCCAACTAAAAGTATCTCCCTTTAACTCTGGTGTGGAACGGAAAGGGTAAAGCGAGGCCTCTGGTGTCCCGTACCAGCTAACAAGTCTGCAGCCACATTTCCTCGAATACCGCAATGCCCAGGAACCCAGGTAAAGGTGACTGTCTCTGGAGTATGGGCTCGCATACCCACGAGTGGGAGGGCCGTTCGGACTGTAAGGCTGATAAAACCCTTGCGGAATCGGTGAGGATGAAGATTGAAGCACTCGCAGGTGAGATGGCTGCTTAAAAGATGGCCGCTGCTTCGGCATAGAAAACCAAGCACTCCTATGGAATCGGCGCTGAAGATGCCGATACCTACTCCACGCTGGGAAAGAGAGCCGTCTGTGTAACGGTGTATGTGTGCCGGGTATTTAGTCCGCAGAAGTTCCAGTACGGACGTTCTAAGCATCGTAGAGTCATCGCCACTACGGAAGGTCTTTTTATCTGATCGTCTACACAGTTTAAAATAATGAAGATCACACGTCATGTAAACATGACGTCATGTAAATTCAAGTCTAGTAAATTTGTGTTATATGACACGTAATCACACAGGATCCCTGACACATAATTGAAGTTATATATTACCATTATATATCACGCTCCAATTATGTGCATTATATTTCTCATATATTTACACGTTTCGTTCGAACTGTGTATGTTCGGAGCGAGAAGCTGCCAACTACTCGCTCCATGCCAGTGTACTCTAGCCACAGGGGGAAGACTGAAATTGGCAACCTCACGGAGGATACGATTTGCTTGATCAAAGAGAGCGACCCAATCGTTTCCAGCTGTTTTTGAAGCGTAAGTAGTAGTCGCTTCACGGCAGATGGCTACGTGCACTCGATGACGGAACTGGAAGATACCAACTTCTGCACAGGCTGCGTCGGCGGGGGTTGATGGAAGTTAACCGGAGATAGTGCGGACGTATCCGTTGAAAATCGGTGAGAGGATTTCTAGTAAATTTTGTTAACTCAAACAGGTAATCTCGAGACCGTAAAGTAGCCTGCTATTTATGTCCGATCACGGACACTTGACGGAATGGACAACTCCTTCGTCTGAAGAAAGTGCCAGCGGGAACAGCAGCTGACGATAGCTCGACTCAACTCAACAACTCAATATCCTTGAAAAAGACTCTTTTTCTTTCGGTTGTCCAAGGAGAAAAACTTCACTTTTACCTTTTACCGTTTCCGATGTTTATTCGTCGATGGTTTAAAAGAAAACTGATCCACTACGAACGAACTCATTCCCTTTTATACTTTTGCCTAGAATGCCACCCACCAATCAGCGCAGTTCTCGTCTCCATTGGTCGGTGGAACGTAGCAAACATGTTGCTACATGTTCGTCGCGTCTTCCTCCATGCGCAGTCCGAATGATGCTAGCCACCGTCGCTCAACAGCCGCCAGCCAATACATTAATAATATTCATTAGGGTGGGTAATGCGTGTTTTCAGTAATAGGGTGTAAGCCGAAAGGGAAATGACTGTGGAAATATTCACAAACGTTCGCTCTGTGCGCGAACAATTTATGATAGCTTGTGCTACTCTGAAGCATTCGTTTAAATGATGTTCAAACGGGAACGATAGTTCATTTTTAAAGCATTGAAAATGTTCCTTAAATAGCAGGTTACTGTCAATCAAAATTCCTACAGTCCTGACAGTTTTTCTGTTTGGAATGGGTTGCCCGTCAATTTTGATTTCCTGGACTCACTAGCTTGTTTACGTTTACGAGTTACGTTACAAAACGTGGCCGCGGACGCTTTTAGCTGCGCAGAGGGAAAAACCAACGGAAGAAAGCACATTGGTATACTGCCTTTACTGCTGCTTATGCTTTGACTCTAGTGCGTCTAAGAGTTTGACCAATGGCTACCAGCAAGATGTCGTCGGCATATACAAAAATGTAAATGTCTGGTGGCAAGTTATCGAACACTCCGTTTATCGCTACAAGGGAACAGCGTAACCGCCATGACCGAGCCTTATGGGACCCGGACTGCAACCCGGAAAGATCGATGCAGAAGAAAGTTTTTAAGGAAGCCGATCAGGTTCCTTGAGAAACCCCAATCCGTCAGTGGTTTAAGTACCAAGGCGTCCATGTTCTATTGAACGCTCTGGAAATGTCCAGCGAAACAAGGTCTACATGCTGTCCTTTTATCCGTGCATCATGAAGGAGGTCTCATGAAGGAGGAGGCGAAGTAAGAGTCAGTGCCGTATCCCGGCCTGACGGCATGCTGTCAAATGCCCGAGTCGACCATCCGCTTCGAGCTGCTCTTTTAACCGCTGGTTAACCATTCTCTCAACCACCTTCGAAAGGCAACACGTTAGAGATATGGGACGGTATTTAGATGTGTACCGAGAGGAGCAATTCAACTGAGAAGCGCCATGGTCCTCCGGAATCACGAAATTGGATAAGCTAGATTGCTTGTTAGTGATTCTTTGGATGAAAACTGGATCGTATGCATCGATGCTGACTTTACCTGGGCTTCGGCAACCGCAGAAGGCTCGGTGATCGTTGACCGAAATCCGCGTGATTTTCCTTTTACCGCTTAGGGCGTTAATCTTCCCCCAAAAATCTGCCGAAGTTTAGGAAGGATTCATGGAATCAAAAAAATTCTCCCCATGATAACCGCATGGCTGTCCTAATGGTGGAGCGACATTTTATTTTGACGGCTCTGTAAATCCTGAGTCTGTCTTCTTTCTCCGGATTGGTCGTTGGGAAGCCTTTTGAGTGCTCTGAGGGTTTTCCGTCGTGCTTTGACAATGGAGCGAGTTTTCCATCAGACCATCAGCGAAGAGCTGTGCTTCCTGGGTCTGCTGCCGCTTTGGGGATGGCTGAGGTGGCTGGCCTTTGTAATAACATTTTGAAAGCTTCTTTAACTAGCTTTCAGGTTCTTCTAATTCGAGAAGATGATTGATGTTTGATTGGTAGATTTGCCAGTCCGCCCGATTCGTAACACCATCTGGGGCGTCTGGTGATGGCGGGAACGTGACCGCTGCCGAAATTCTGAATCGGATAATGATCACTACCATGCAACGTCGATGCAAGCTTGCCATAAGGAACTTGTAAGCTATGGAGCGACTCGCCATTGATAAATCTATGGACGAAGCGACACGGCCGTTGTAAGAAGGTGGGTGAACCGTCATTTAAGGATACCATATCCGAATCTTCTAAGTCGTTAAGGATAGCTGTTCCGCATGAATCTGTCCTATCGCCACACCAGATTTGATTGATGCGCATTGAAATCTCCAAGAAGCAGTCGGGGCTCTGGAGTGGTCCTGATTATGTTTAAGATTTTCTCTCAGAGAGAGAGACCGCAAGGAAGGTAGCAATTAATGATCTTTAGCCTGAAGCTTACCAACTAAGTGTCGTATTTGTGTGTATATGTGGGCTAAATTGAACGTGATCAACTAGTATACGGAACGAAACAGTGACATTGGGTCAATCCTCCCATATATTTGAAACGAATATCCCATACAAAGTTCAAATTGAATACGCCATCTGGTGTAGCAACCATTCGTTTTGAAGTTTTGTGAGAGCTTTTCTCATACCCTAAGGCACATATTTTTTTTCAATTTTTTTTGGCCAGTCTAGTGTATATACTTTGATGGTAAATTAACAACTGTTTGCAAAAAGTAAAGAAACAATATTTATGCACTACTGGCACAACAAGTGCATTAAAATGACACAATCTCACCCCATAGGTTGACTCAACAGTCCTGAGAATGCGCTCTTTATGCTATGCTCTATACTATTAGGAAAAATAGGGCCAAATGTTGTTCATTCTCTTGATGAAAAGTTGGCTAATATACAACGGAATAGCAAAAAAGTTATATCAAGTATCGCCGTTTCTGCAGACAGACAAACAAAGTTTTTAACAACTGTGGAAGTGCTTTTAGTACGAACAGCAGCAGTTAAGCGGACTCTGTTGCACTAGAGGCTTGCCTAGAAGAAGAATTTAAATTACCATGCCCACACAGTTTACGGATCACCCACAGTGACGGATCCACTTTGGCGTCAACATCGGATAACTCGCTCAAATCATAAACGTTGACGTAAAACATATTTTCCCATGTTATACTATTTGTCTTCTTACCATTTGTAATGTTGAGCACAACATTCAACCGCTAAATAACGGTGTATTTGACAAATGTTTAGTTGGTAGCACACAGCTAACATTATATGGTCTTTTCTTGTAAGAAGTGCCGTCAGATTCATAAGCTCCCACAGGTGGGTAAAATTCAAATGTGTATAGCATGTTTTATGCTCGTTCGCTTCGATTTAGTATAAATTCATTCTTTGGAAAACATTTTACTTGAATTTTATTCTAAATACCGAATATTAGCACTTTTAACTAGTGATCCATAATATGGACCAGGAAATGATTGTTTACCACGGTTATGGATCACTTCCAAAGAATGTAGATTTCTGCTATTTTATGCACTGATTCGACATTTTCAGATAATAGCACTAAGGATTAAACTAATAAAACATCAAGGTTTGTAAATTTCATTTTTTAGCAGACATAAATGGGTGCAAAACTTGGTGTGGAGCGCAAACAGTTCATGTCTCAGTTACTACAATGCAGAATCACTATAAAAAGGGCATTTTACCCTTGTTTCCAGCTCTAACACTACTATTTTTGGCAGTAATATATGACACATTGTTAACATTTCGCCATACCATGCAATACAGATGCATTGAGTTGAAAATCTCTTGATTATGCGGCATTGATCCGTAATATGTCACAAATTGATCCATAATATGAAAAAATTGATCCATAATATGGTTTTCAGGAACCGATACAATTTTAAATTTTTATGCAATCCTATGTAAATATTGCACCCAAAACAGTTTTCTAACCGAAGTTCCAATTCTGGAAACGATTCAATTCGTGCTTTTAAATTACAATTTTACGTTTTCCATGTCGTTTTATTGAATTTTTTTAGGTTGGACTTCCACACTATTTTGATCCATAACTGTGGGGTCATGGTATGCAACTCGATATAGATATTCACCTACATATACGGCATATATACTCTACTTCAAACCAGTGATGCATTTTAAACTGAACGCAAGCCAAAAATGAACTGAACGCGTTCTAGTTGTGCACTAGAAGCTAGTAAGCATTGGACTGTTGTGCAAAACCAACCACTTCACTTCAAAATGTACAATTAAGTTACAACTCCGAAACAACTACATCAAACTATATTGAATTCATGTTACTCAAAATATCTGGAAATTTAAATGTTTCTTAACATCTTTGCAAAACTTCCATATTGAAATATAACGTGCATCTGCCATAGAAACAGTTCTCATATCGCGTTTATTTTCCAGCTCGCACGGTTTCAAATTTTTGAACTGCTCAATGTGCACGCTTATTTGATCTCTCGTTCAAAGGTTTGAACTGGAACGCAAACTGAACGCGTTCGAATGCAATACTGTCTCAAACATGCTCTAACATTTATTATTTTGTGCAAACTCACTTGTACTTGAAATTAGTGGTAAAACGCTTAAGATTCTGATGACTATAGTCATCTATGAGTAAGCTTTTCTATTCTGCATTAATAGCGTCATTCGTAAAACGCATGTTGGGTGGTCGCAGTCGCAGAAGCTAAGCTGCCTTTGTGATGCTTTGCTGGAAACATTGTTCTATAGTATCCCCACTGCTTAGTGGACGTCGCTAGTAACAGAAGCATAAGAGAGGGAGCATCTCAGAAAACGCACCCAAAAGCTCATCTGGCAAACACACGATGACACCATCATCTGCTCGAACAAAAGCTAGCAAAAGCCAGAAGACGACGCCTCGGTCGTCGTCATCGTCATTCGCCAATCGGAAAAACTAGGAGAAAGCACTCCGAAGACGAAGACGACGTGTGATTCAACCCAGAAAGGATTCAGCCGTTATTTAATTAAGACCGCTCCTTGGTAGTTGGGGGGCCTAAATAGTGTCTCGTGTGTCATTGGAAACCCTTTTTGTGTCTAGGAAGTTGTGTTAGTCAGCCTGTTCCGCGTTGATTACATTTTAAAGCAGTTTGATTTAATCGAGGGCTTAGAGAATTCAAAGAAGACACATTTAGACTAGAATTAAATTCTTGCGAATAGTGGTTTTGGTGAAACGGAGAGACGATATTTTTCTCGAGAAGGTATATGAATGCAAATCGCACATGAAAATTGTGAGTGGAACGAAGTGGAGGAAAATATTTGCAAACTGCCGTCACAGTGTCTCTGTGTTATGCTGTCCTTGGCTATGACACCATTATTCAAGTTTGCTAGGGTGAAAATTAAGGCACAGCAGTTGTTCTACAAGTTACCATGGAAAAATGTTTCATTTTCACAAGTTGGCAGCAGTAATGTAACTGGTAACAAGGTTATCCGAAGTACAGTGACAAGTTTGTGGGAAATTTTCAAGTGCTTTAAAGGCTTCAAAGCATCAACGGGCCAAGACTGTATGATGTCATGCCTTATTATTAATTTTAATGTTTTCAAAAACCCTAGAAATAGGTTCCACTTGTATGAATTATTGTCTATTCGCTACCTTACGTATAGAATTTAAAAATAATCTGTTATCAAACAATGAAGTTTGTGAACCTGGTGATATCGATGAACTAGAAGATTATCGTAACTAGGGTGTTCGGAGCCCGGTGTGGTGTCGAATTTGGAGGCTCCTAAAATAGGGAGTTATGTCGTTACGCCAACATGTGAATGATTAAGTAATCGAGATTAGAGTATTGTTAGTATTCATTTGTGATAAAAAAATGTGTCTCTGTCTTTTTTAAAGTCATTTAATACACTGCTTTCATAACATGTACTATGATTACCCACATTTTATGTATTAAGGAAAATATGAATGAAATATGAAAAATCTGTTATGCTAGTTAGGCTCTTTTACGTATTCAACCCATTTGAGCAGAACCTCAATAAAGAGAATCACAGAGTAGATTATATACACTAAGCTTGTTACGGTGAATTTCACCGTAATCTCAACAACTGAACAGTTCTGTGAAATAAAACTCCGTAATATCGTCAGAATTTTACGGATTCCGGTGGTTTTTTACCGAATACTGTAAAAATTTACCGTACTCGGATAATTTATTTCACCGAACTGTTCAGCTGTTGAGATTTTACAGGAATCCGTAAAATAATTCAAGTGTGTAGTATTGCGCTTTTTAAATCTGTCATTATTGAATTATCCTTTTACACATATTTACGCGTATTTTGATTGCCACTTGTAGCCTTTTTCAGTGTCAGTTACTAGTATCACAGTCTAGTGGTTAAGGGTCACGAATGGTTCGAAAATAATTTGTGCACGACTTCGTCTTAACGAAAGAAAATATAAGAGCTCAAGATTCATCAGATGGATCAAAAACAAATTTTTGGAGCAATGTGTTTGAATTAGTTCATTTAAATTCAACAGAAATCATTAGAACGGCTTAAAAATAAAAGTATACTTAGCAAATTATCTCACATTTTCAGAACTTTGAGTTTCAAATAAGTAAAATCAAGCGCAAAACTTTAAATTTCAGTTTTTGAACGACAAAGTTTGGGAACACTTGATCCCTCAGGTAGTTTGAAGTCATTATATTTGAGGTGCACTAAAATTCTATTTGGGAACTTATATTGCTTGTTTTTAATTAAGAATCGTGGTTTACGGCTAACCAGCCGAGTAGAAGTTCAACAACTACCGAAAAGCTAAACATTACATATGCTTTGCAATTGGATTATATGGACAAATTGATGTTGAAATTTGCGAAAAAGTTACACGCCTTCTCAGTGAGAATCGAACTCACGACTCCCTGATCTCTAGTTAGGGCGCGTTACCCCTACGTCATGAGAGGACTCATGGACGCAGAAGTTAACCTGAATTCGATTTCAGCTCAATAATTACGTGGTCCCTTTTCGCAAAGTGCACCTCTTTCGGAAGAATTAGATGCCCATCCAAACACAACGCTTTCTATTTATATCCAATGCCTAGCCCGAGAACGCATTTTTTTTCAGGTATTGAAATAGCAAACCACACTAGCCAGCAACTGTGCTGGCTGAGGTTTCTATTGTGTGGGCTTCCAATGGGTCGCGACGTTCTCAAACGACCGGTTACGGAACATGAGTCCGTTGCTCGATAAATATGTATTCAAATCACATTTTTTCCTCAATACATTTGCACCATTTTACGCAAGTTCTCAAAAAACGCTTCTTTATTCAGAATCTGCATCGAAATTGATTATTGGTCATAAGGTTTTGTAGGCATTTCAATATTCCTAAGGGAACGACATTCCCTACATAACATTTCTTTTCACTTGAATGCGAACGACACGTTGATGGCCTTCCCGCATCTTTACTCTTCCACAATACAGTTGTTGTGGAATCGATGTAGGTATGATAGGCAAACAGTTTCAACACAAAATAAATCGCACTTGCTCTGCGCACAATAGGGGGACTGGGGGTAGTTTGCCCACGTTAAGAAAAACAGCGAATTTAGAGTTGAAAAACATTGTTTTATGATCTTTTTGAATTATGGTCGGATAAACAAACATGTTTTCTTTCAAATAGTACAAACAGCTATCCATTTTAGCTTTTCAGGGGCTTATAAAGTAATTTTTAAAGAATGCTTGCTTAACTGCATATGTATTGTTTTGCGGGGAAAACGCCCCGCTTCAGTTCGGCGTTAGTCATGCTGTAAACGCACGCACACAATCATGCTGTTACATATATCCGGGCGT
>NW_018736021.1:0-29978 GCF_002204515.2 Aedes aegypti
GACAGATATACCACGTGCTTTGTGTTTGCATATAGTGGTAAGAGGGAGTCAAACATAAATCTTCTCACTACTACAATTGCAGGTTTTATGACGGGGAAAATTGATGATTTAAATTGGTCACTTTTCTTTCCAATAATATTCATCTTATGTGGCCGTAGGAGCAAAGGAGCAGGACAACAACTCAACAATACGGGTGTCGCAGGTTCGAGACGCAAAATGAGGAATTTCATCATCATAAAACGAGGATCAAAATGTGGCAATTGCAAGCAGTGTTGGGAAACTCGTGAGTACTCACTGAAAACTGCAAACTCACTCGCGAGTATGAGTTGTACAGCTTGAACTCTCGCGTGAGTATACTCAGTCGTGAGTTTCAGTTGTACAGCTCATACTCGTGAGTGAGTTTTCGACTAACATTTACTCACTCGTGAGTAATTTTACTCACTTGAAATATTGTAAATATTCTAAAAGCTTGCGAATGGCTCAATTAAATAATAAGTAATAAGTACGGCTATTCTTGGGGTGACCTTATTCAAATGATAACATGAAAATTTTATTCTGAAAACTATTTGATGCATGCAAAACGTTATTATAATATGAATTTTTAACACAAGCTGTAATTTATGTTTGGTGTTTTGCTGCGCATGTTGCATCGTAAATGCTCTTTTCTTCTGACGTTACACCTCTACTGGGCCTGATTCTGCTTTTAGTTTAATGTACTTATGATATGAGCATTTCCACATTTATCAACTATAAGCTTTATTTATTTGCCAATTGACTATTTTTTTATTCTCTACTTTACGATATGCAGCAATACTGCAATAATAAAAACCTGAGACAGAGACTCGACAAAACGTATTTGAGTTTCGTGCCAAAACTAATAAGCCGCTGATTGGTCTGCCAAACAGCGTTACCAGCAATATTTTGTTCGACAACTTCAGCACCAGCTTTTCAATTTTCATTTTTTTTCCGGTTTTCTGACAACACATAGATCATAAAAGAGTAGCACAAATCTAACAATAAGTCAGGTGCCACATGTCTTCACTGAGCCAAAAAATTGCGTACGAATTTCAATAAGAGAAGCTTGTGAATTGATTTCTTGACTGGTTTTCTCTCTTTCATAAGATTCTTATGAAACACAAAACGTCCGATATTCACAAGAAATTCTTGTCGTTATCATTAGAGATCCTTATGAATATCTTTATTTCCTAAATTCAAAGAGCGGATTCTCTAAATACATAATGGTCCTAAAGAATTCCATAATTGATATCTATGATCCTTCATAAGAGTATCTTATGATATTATACCTATTTGTAATTATGAACGCAATGATCGATTGAAGTTCACAAGTTTTTCTTATGAGTTTCATAGATGCTTCTTATGTCTTTATTCCAAAAAGAATTTCGTATGAAATTCTTACGTGGTTTTTGATAGGAAGTCGACTGTTTTTCACAAGTGTTACTAATCATTGTCATAACGCGCGCTTATGAATCTCAATCGTGAATATTTTGTTATTAGCATCTCTCCACGTAATCCATAAGATTTTCGTATGAAATTGTTAAGAAAATCGTACTCCATTAGATTGTCTTATGAATGTCAATGATCAATGCGTTTGATATCCAAAAAGAGTTTCTTATGGAATTATATCTGTCTATGTAATGAGTGTTATTTCATAAGTCTGTTGTGGAATGTTATAAGATTCTCGAATGAAGAACAAAATACTTCTTATGTCGTTATTCCATAAGAAATTCTTATGTACCGTCATACGTTCCGTTTCCTCAGTGTTAGATAGAATCAAACAAAAGAAGTTAAAAAATATCAGAAAATTATTTTTCATTTATTTTTTATTCATTATGGGACTAGATTAAACGTTTAAAATGATACATTTTTAAATGTCTGTTCCTTAAACAGCGCTATTAAAAATTCTATATTGAAAAATTATGCAAAATTGATATTACCACATAACAGTGATGACCAAACAATAATCAGAGGCCCGTATAATGGTTTAATGAGGATAAACTTATCATTCAATATCTATATAGAAACCAAGCAAAATATAATAAATTCCGAACATTTTTCTGATCAGAAATCTTTATTCCGCAACGTTGCATACAAGTTTTCTAGAACAACTGGCAAATTACATAAGGTTTGCTGAAAATATTCAAAAGCGAAATACATATGAAATGGGCAAGATGCCAATCGCAAACCAAAATTTATGTGAGGTATCCCGCGGCAAGTGGGTAAATGGGGGTAAGTGAAAATAATTTGTACATTTTACTGAATATATGTAGTCACGTTTCAAACTCTTGCGTAAACCTTTAAGGCCATTCAGAGCATTTTCTAATCACGTGGGGCAAGTAAAAAGTTTCTCATTAGAGATTGAATTTGTGTTTTCTTTTTAGGTAGCTATTAGTAAACAAGGTTCGCAATTTCAAGAAACACAATACTCAAAGCGATAAAAGCTATTACTAATCATGGAACTTCTCTAAAAGAGATTGCCAGACGATATTGATGTGTCTACTTCGGACAGCCGATTGAAAGGAAAACGTTGATTGAAAAGTTGCAATATAAGAGAACGCACTGGAATCTCATGGAATGTAAATGTAAAGCTAGTCGAAAACATAAAAATGGGGTATGGGTCTATCCACACAAAAAAGAATCCGAATACTATTGAAGGATTCCGTTCCAAAAAATAATTTCTCCCGAAGAGTTATCTTATGTCATATCCGACTTTCTTAGAAACAAATAACGACCGGTGAAATTCTACAGAGCCGAAACTGAACAGAAGAAAATTGAATTGACAAGAATAAAATTTTCTTTGTATACATGTTACTTACCTAAGGAACAAGACGCCTTAAATAATGTTGAAGTTAATAGAAATCGTGAATATAACTAAATTTCAATTTATTGTTCAAAAACTTGTGGAGCAAGTGAAAAGTGACATTTTGCAAAAACTTTTTCTGTATTTTTTTTTCATTTTTACATAAAAATCAATTTTAGCATACTGTTTATATTTGGTGGGAGTCAAGTTGAAAAATAAAGACGATCTCATTTATTTCAATTTAAAGTCTTTAGAATTTGAAGAATCTCAACTATACGATTTCCATTACCCACTTGCCCCACGGTACCTTATTCCATTTTTACTAATTCAGTGTACCCCCGTTAATTTGAACGATACCTCATGCAAACCATCGGAGTTCATTTTTAATTTGAACATCTCGTCACCCTAGAACTGTGTTTCTGGTTACCCTTTTCACTGTTTTGTTTTGATTCTGCTCTCCGTTCCACAGCGTTCCATTTCACTTCACTACGTTCCATGAGTTCCATTTTTAATCTGAACGATGTGCAAATTAGCGGGGTACAAATTAAAAAGTGTTCAGATTAAATGTGGTCAAACCAACGGGGGTACCCGGTATTTCAATTCAACTTTGAATATCAATAACATAAACGCGTTCAGAAAAAGTTACAGTATTTATTTTATGCCACTAAACGAAATAAATTGGTCTGGAAAGTATTTGAACACAACCGGACTTTCGCCATTATAACTTGTTTATCCATTTTGAAAAACTGGCTCTGAGTACGGTAAAGTTTAAACAACCATACTATAAAACTGCACATCACAATACACACTGAAGTCGATAGCAGCTGTAAACACTTTGAATTATTTACATTTACAGTCTTCCACCTAGTATAGAACATACTAATGTACAATTTTATTTTGCTATGGAAATTGGTTACTCACCATACTCACAAAGAGTAACTTGCTCACTCACCGAGAGTAATGACGTCATACTCACTGCGAGTATTACTCTTTACGTGAGTAATACTCGCAATGAGTTATGACGTCATACTCTCGCGTGAGTTAGAGTAAGGAATGAGTGACTCACAGCGTGAGTATTACTCGCAAAACGAGTACGTGAGTGAGTATTTTTTTACTCGCGAGCACGAGTTTCCCAACGCTGATTGCAAGTCCTCAAAAGGATGAAAACTACCAAAACGAATATGTCTGATACGGAGAAGTACTATCTGTATCATTTTATTACATTTTTTGCATACTATTAGAGGTTTCCATTTTCATTCATTCATTTATTTACCTCGTGTACCAGTTGCTTGGCCGCATACGCGAAAGCTCTCTGGCTGCGTACGCGAAAGCACAAAATATTCGCCCTAAAAACCTGGCGAAAACAACTGACGTTTCTCACGTGGTCTTATATCAGCATTAGTGGTGCAGAGAAGCACGGTTATATCTTGGCACTATAATGGCACGCTATTTCGCCTTTTCTGGCATTATAATAGCATTATATGCGTATATAAAACTGACATGCATCAAATGATTACCCTATATGCGCATATAATGCTGTTACCGTGCCGCATTATCGTGCTTACTGGTTACTTGGGTAGTCAGGAACATTTTTTGGAATCTTTCATTCAATTCGTGTTCGTTTTGATAACTATTTTTTTTACATAATTTTAGGCTTTCCAAGAGAATTCAAGAGAATGCATCGTTATTGGCAAAATGCTATGAAAGTGGCCTCCCTAGAAAATATCCTTTGGGCCCATACACAAATTTCATAACGCTGAAGGGGGTGGGTGGGTGTCCTCGTGTTGTTACGGCTCAATACAAAATTTGTAAAATGTTCATACAAAAAGCGTTATGAGGGGGTGGGTGGGTGTCGAAAATGGCAATTTTTGGCGTTATGAAATTTATGAATAAACCCTTTGTCGTCGTTGTCAGCAAATAACACTGATGTGGCTGTAAGATATAGCATAAATTCATATTTTGTGCTGCACGTGCACTTTCATGCATCGCAAAATTCTATTATGGACCAATGCACGAGTTTACTATTTGACGTTTTGAGAGGTGCCATGTAGCTTATGTGACCATGGTAATGAGTGAATTCGGCACAGCTCAAACGTCAAATTAGTGAACTCGTGCATCGGTCCATTCAATAGTCCCTCATATATGTTCATAACTGGTTGAAACAAAAAAAAACTACTTTTAGCAATTTTCCCGCTCAATTAACTGCTATATCATGTTTAAACTTTAATTTATAAATTGGGTCCACAAAAGAACCTTGACACTTGTGATCATGTTTGACGTTCGCTTAGTCGACAAAAACACCACAGGGGTTTTAGTTTTAACACTGGGGTTCCCAAGTAACCAGTAAGCACGATAATGCGGCACCGGTAACAGCATTATATGCGCATATAGGGTAATCATTTGATGCATGTCAGTTTTATATACGCATATAATGCTATTATAATGCCAGAAAAGGCGAAATAGCGTGCCATTATAGTGCCAAGATATAACCGTGCTTCTCTGCACCACTACCCAAGTAACCAGTAAGCACGATAATGCGGCACGGTAACAGCATTATATGCGCATATAGGGTAATCATTTGATGCATGTCAGTTTTATATAACGCATATAATGCTATTATAATGCCAGAAAAGGCGAAATAGCGTGCCATTATAGTGCCAAGAATATAACCGTGCTTCTCTGCACCACTAATGCTGATATAAGACCACGTGAAAGAAACGTCAGTTGTTTCGCCAGGTTTTTAGGGCGAATATTTTGTGCTTTCGCGTACGCAGCCAGAGAGCTTTCGCGTATGCGGCCAAGCAACTGGTACACGAGGTAAATAAATGAATGAATGAAAATGGAAACCTCTAATAGTATGCAAAAAATGTAATAAAATGATACAGATAGTACTTCTCCGTATCAGACATATTCGTTTTGGTAGTTTTCATCCTTTTGAGGACTTGCAATTGCCACATTTTGATCCTCGTTTTATGATGATGAAATTCCTCATTTTGCGTCTCGAACCTGCGACACCCGTATTGTTGAGTTGTTGTCCTGCTCCTTTGCTCCTACGGGCCACATAAGATGAATATTATTGGAAAGAAAAGTGACCAATTTAAATCATCAATTTTCCCCCGTCATAAAACCTGCAATTGTAGTAGTGAGAAGATTTATGTTTGACTCCCTCTTACCACTATATGCAAACACAAAGCACGTGGTATATCTGTCAAAACACTGGGTGGCATTTAAAACATGCCCTGTATTCGAATATAAAGCCAATATAGTGCTTATTTAATGTCTGTATGCATCAGGCTTAGAAGCATTAATGATGCTGTAATAGGGTTTCTATGCAGCGGAAGTGCTGTTATAAGGTGTGTAAGCATTTGTGGTGCTATTATAATGCATGTACGCATCTATGATGCTGATTAAGGGCTTATTATTAGTGCTTATGGTTACTTGGGTTGTTCCTATCTGACATTTCGGAAGGGACACGGAAAACAAAATACACCCAAAATTTGAGTTTAAGCAAAGGGGTGTGACAAAATCTACAAAAAAAACATAAAAAAAAAGTTGTTTGGACTTAAACCAACGGAAAACATTAGAGAATTAAGTAAACATGTGTTTTTGGCCTAAAACTTAAGCGTTTAGCACTAAAATCGGAACAGGGGGCTTTAGGACCAAGGGGTGGATCACTTTTTCAGTGCACATCAGATGTGCATCAATTTGCATGAAATGCATTTTTTTTGGTATTCACATCAACTTAGCCCTGGCCCATACCATGGTATAGTGCTATAGCAACACGTCATTGTTTGTTGTGAATGTTATGAAATTGTTGTATTTGGTACTCTACAATGATTTCCTTCAACAAACCTAATCACAAACTTTATTTGTTTCAGAAAATCAAGAATTTTTATAAACCGGAAAATATCTTCTTCTTCTTGGCATTTACGTCCCCCACTGGGACAGAGCCTGCTTCTCAGCTTAGTGTTCTTATGAGCACTTCCACAGTTATTAACTGAGAGCTTTCTTTGCCAAAAGATGCCATTTTCGCATTCATATATCGTGTGGCAGGTACGATGATACTCTATTGCCCAGGGAAGTCAAGGAAATTTTCAAAATTCAAGGAAGATCCTGGACCGACCGGGATTCGAACCCAGACACCTTCATCATGGCTTTGCTTTGTAGCCGCGGACTCTAACCACTCGGCTAAGGAAGGCCCCAAACCGGGAAAATATAATAAGGGTATTCACTTAATAGCGTAAACCACTGCGTAAGTCATGCTAAATTGGTTATCTGAAATGTGTCATGAAACTGCGTACATAATCAATGAAACCTTTCAGTATGTTGAAAATCAATCGTAGAATGCTCTGCTGATGTCTGTGTGTCACTATGGGGATTCCAAACAAATAACAATGCAATGTTCCGAAAACTGTAATGGAAAAGGCTGACCTCCAAAAGACTGCAGAAATTATAAAGAAAAGAGGTTTAAATAAAAAATGCTGGGCAAATGGAAATGTACACTGGCATATAAAAAAATCGCATGTTGCTCATTCCTATTTAGTCAACGTGATTTCCGTTACGTTGGTCTCGTGTCCATTCAAGTTTGTTGAACCGGGTGCGTTGATCCTTGTAGTATGTGAGATAGGAATTGCAGCAATTTAGTTTTGTCATGTATCTCCTAATAGTGATCCCCATTAAATATCTCCACGTATTCGCAAACCATTAATCTCCCAAGTTATGCACATATAAATATCATGGACAGCTCCCTTTACACAATCACCATATACGCACAAAAATATCCTGAGTGCCAATAAACAGTGCACTGTCCTTCATTTGCTGCTATTACTAGGCCTGATTCAGGTTATTTGAACTAATAATGAATGCATAAAGGTAAATTGAATCATGATAAACATCAGTTTTCACGAATTATCCTTCGTCGGTAAACAGCAATTTTGAGTTCGAACAAATTTTTGATGACAGTTTGACCTTTACAGTGGATAACTAGATTATATTTCTTTGATTTGACATTGCATAGAAGCAGAAACGGAATATTCATTTGAAATGTTTCTTTGCTAAAGTTACGCAGGATTTCATTTTACGCAGGATTTAGTGAATACCTGAGAGAGACTCGCGAAGAGGAAAAATAATCAACGTCATATGCAGCCCAGATTCCCCTCTCACGAAACGTCAAATGCAGCCCACCGTTTTTATGGCTAAGAGTGAAAAAGTATTGTGTTCAAAGTAAATTGTTATTGAAACCTCAGTCAGCGGAGCAGTTTTTTTCCAAAGTGGCTGATAAATCTAAGCAGGAGATTTATTATTTCTAAATGTCTGCTACGTTTGCTGGCATGAAATTTCACTTCAATCGGCTATTTATGATTCGATGTGATGCAAACTCAATCATTTTTTGCTGAAAGGTTCATGTGGGATTTGAACGGCTTTGCGCATAATTGGTATAAAACACAAAGTGGAATAAGAAAAAAACTCAGCAATCCAGAAAAAGAAGACCGTCTCGCGAGTCTCGTCTCAGGTGAATACCCCTAATGAGTTTAAATGGACCAATGCACGAGTTCACTATTTGACGTTTGAGCGGTGCCGTGTTATTTACGTGACCATGGCAACGAGTGAACTGGAGTTTTAGGAGAGATCCTCATTGAATTCTAACGACTACCAATTGGGTCCTAAAATGTTTAATGAAATCTTGTTTTTGTTCAATAACACGAAAGAGCATGTTATTGCAATTACTTTAGCAATTTTTCCCGCTCAAATAACGGCTATATTATGTTTAAACTTTAATTTAAAAATTTGGTCCATAAATGAACCTTGACACTTTTGATCATACTAGTTTTAATTATGAATCGTGGTTTACGGCTAACCAGCCGAGTGGAAGTTTAACCACTACCGAAAAGCTAAACATTACGTATAATTTGCAATTGGATTAGATGGACAAATTGATGTGAAGATTTGCGAAAAAGTTACACGTCTTCTCAGTGAGAATCGAACTCACGACTCCCCGATCTCTAGTTGGGGCACGTTAACCACTACGCCATGAGAGGACTCATGAACGCAGAAGTTAACCTGAATTCGATTTCAGCTCAATAATCACGTGATTCTTTTTCGCAAAGTGCACCTCTTTCGGAAGAATTAGATGCCCATCCAAACACAACGCTTTCATATATATCCAATGCCTAGCCCGAGAGCGCATTGTTTTTTAGGTATAGGAATAGCACACTACACTAGCCAGCAACTGCGCTGGCTGAGGTATCTATTGTGTGGGCTTCCAATGGGTCGCGACGTTCTCAAACGACCGTTTACGGAACATGAGTCCGTTGCTCGATACTTTTGATCATGTTTGACGTTCGGTTAGTCGACAAAAACACCACAGGGGTTTTAGTTTTAACACTGCAACCCATGGGGTTGTTCCTATCTGACATTTCGAAAGGGACACGGAAAACAAAATACACAAATAATTTGAGTTTAAGCCAAGGGGTGTGACAAAATCCAAAAATAACACAAAAACTATGTTTTTTGAACTCAAACTAAAGGAAAACATTAGAAAATTGAGTAAACATGTGTTATTGGCCTAAACATAAGCGTTTGGCACTAAAATTGGGACAGGGCTTTAGGACCCTATTGAATCATTACAATTCCCATAAAAATCTCTACATTTTAAGGTCTAGAAATTCCAAGGATACTATCAGAAACCCCACCAAAATAACGAGAATATCACATAAACACTTAGAACTTCCGGAATTCAACATGCTGTTAAGAAAATACACGGGGAGCATCAAAATTCTACCGCAATTTTAGCAGAATCTCAGTACTGGTGCTAGAAAATATGTGATTCCTAATTTGATAGCTGTAGTCTCAACTCAGACAACCAGAAATCGCATGAAAAATCACGTAATAACTCGTTTATTCATACAAATTACATTAAACCCGCAACACACGGTGGATAACATCGTCAGATTGATATGTTTCCTCGCATAAAACGCTTTTTTCTGAGTTCATTTGTACATTTTCTTTCGTCCCGCACACTTGTGCAAAGTAAGTCGAATTAATTCGTAGCAGCTGTCAAATAAACATTTGTTATCATACGTTATGTCGCATAAGATCACAGGTTAGTTCGGTAGAAAATTTATACACTCGCATTGTATGCTATTATTCATCACATAGTATATGCACGTATATCGCCTCCACTTTTGTACGTAGAATGCCTTTTCGCGACATCTTATACGTGAAAATTTGCACATACAAAGCCTCCAGGTGACTTTATTATACGTACATTTTGGTTGTCTGGGAAGATCTCTTCATAGATGTTAAGCTAATATTTAAAAAAAATAATCAATCACTGGCGTTGGCGAAGACCGAAAACCATTCAGAAAATTCTTTGATGTACCATCATCATAAAATCATAGACATAAAGAGAGTACCAGACTAATCGCAAAATTACACTACAAATCTTGTCAAATTACAGCACCTTCATGATTGTGTGCAAATTGTCGCGTAATCGATTAGATTCCATGCATTTCCGTCATATGCATGATTTTATTAATTTTAGCCGTCACTCTGAATAGATTGTTCTTTACGTGCAGAAACATTCTGCACTCTGAATGGAAATTTCTTAACGTGCAGCTTCAGCCACTGCTCATGTTCGAAAGTAGTAAGTACTACATGTTCGAAAAGTTTTTATTCATACCAAAGTGTAGTAAACTTTGTGGATTTTGTTTTTGAGTATATGCTACATGTAGTAAAGTTCAACGTTTTTTTGTTCATATCACATTATCTCGCATAAATTCTGAGAGAAATTCATCTTCGGCAAGAAACTGTTTCTTCGCGACGACAGTAATTTTTTTTTTTGTTTTCCAGTGTATATCATGCGGTGCTACTGAATCACCCCCCGTAAAGACATTAGTCGAAAAAGGGCGTGTTGAGTTTTCCATCGCGAGTTGTCTGATTTGACGTAACGATGACAGATCGGCCGAAGTCGCCGCTCTTTGGTTGAGTCTCTTTATCGATATTCTCGTGTCATTTTTTCGCTGTCCTCGTTCTACGGACTTTTTTCTCGTCGCCACCATCTTGAATCAACCTGGCTTCTTCAAAAAGTCTGTGTATCGGACTCGTCTAGATCGAGGACGATTTGTGAAGTTATTACATTTCCGGTACGGTATAAAGTAGTGATAAAAGATAGTGTACACATTACGGAACATTTTTCTCCGTTCGGCCCAATTGCAGGCTTATGCCCATCATCGATTTCCGCATTTGAAGTTCGCTCTTTCTTCCCTTCATTCTGGGAGTCTGCTAACGACTGCAGTAAAGAAGAAGAAGAGCGACCAAGAAGACGAGTTTCGGAAGCAGCAGAAGAGGAAGCACTTCAGGAAAGCAGGGAGTGAAAATCACGGAATGACATTACCCAGCAGTGCACGAGTTTATGCGGACGTCAATTCGCACAAGCCTCGTGAATATTGGGATTACGAGAATTATGTCGTCGATTGGGCCAATCAGGATGATTATCAACTAGTCCGTAAACTTGGTCGAGGAAAATACAGTGAAGTGTTTGAAGCTATTAAAATTACCAACAATGAAAAGTGTGTGGTGAAAATTCTGAAACCAGTAAAAAAGAAGAAGATAAAACGAGAAATCAAGATTCTGGAGAATCTGCGTGGTGGCACGAATATAATTACTTTGCTGGCCGTAGTAAAAGATCCGGTTTCGCGCACACCGGCTCTCATTTTTGAGCATGTGAACAACACTGATTTCAAACAACTTTACCAGACCCTGACGGATTACGATATCCGATACTATTTGTATGAACTGCTGAAGGCATTGGATTATTGTCATAGCATGGGAATTATGCACCGTGATGTGAAACCGCATAATGTTATGATTGATCACGAGAATCGGAAGTTGCGGCTTATTGATTGGGGCTTGGCCGAATTCTACCATCCAGGACAGGAATACAATGTTCGTGTTGCTAGCCGCTATTTCAAGGGCCCTGAACTGCTAGTCGATTATCAAATGTATGACTACTCACTGGATATGTGGTCCCTTGGATGTATGCTTGCCTCTATGATCTTCCGGAAGGAACCATTCTTCCATGGTCACGATAACTACGATCAATTGGTGCGTATTGCCAAGGTTTTGGGTACGGAAGACCTCTTTGCGTATCTCGACAAATATAACATCGAGCTAGAATCCACGCTTCAATGATATCCCTCTCAAGACACTCCCGGAAGCGATGGGAACGTTTCGTGCACTCCGAGAATCAGCATCTAGTATCTCCAGAAGCATCTGGATTTTCTTGATAAAACTACTTCGTTACGATCACTACGAACGTCTTACTGCAAGGGAAGCTATGGAACATCCTTATTTTGCGGTCAATCGTTAAATGGCCAGATGCCCTCCACCATCCGTCCTCTACGAAGGGAAGCAATCAATAATTGTAAACCACATCAAATAATTACAATAAATGATGAACTATAACATTAATTACAATGGTAAAAACAATAAATTCATAAGCATATGATTCAATATTTCGAATAACCAGGGAAAACATCTGAGAAAGGTCGTTAGGAGTATGACGTCAAACATTATGCGAATACCTAATTAACGCAAATCGAAACTCCAATTTATCGTTGACGATGTGCAAAATATAAACTTATGAGGAATGAAAGTTTTTGTTATCAATTAGTAGGCATAGTCTTGGCTTTGTTGGTTCCTTTGTACATGCATTTGTTTATTAATGAGAATTCCTCGTCTTTTGCTTCAGATAATTTTCGTCTCTGATTTGAGGTTGCTGGGATAATATTCTGTGGGATATTCTCGATCATCGGTAAGTATGCAAAAGAAAAATATTATTCATCCATGTTGATTCATTTTTTGCATTAGAGTGGAGCAAATGTTTAACAATCGATAATTCAGGGCTGGTAGCGAGTCACTTTTTCAGTGATAGTCACTTTTTTCTACCTGGTCACTAAAGTCACTTTTTTTTTGGAAAATTGATCACTAAAGCCACTATTTTTCGCAATCTGATAACAAAAAATCACTATCCTGCAGAGATAGGGTGCCGGTGCCATTAGTGGACTACCTAAGCTATAAAAAATCATAACAAAATAACGAAAAGCCCTAACAGAGATCTTTTGGCGTCAACAGAAAGATTTCAACCTCTACTATTATGGGAAAAATATAAAAAAAGAGTGTTAAAACTAATTTTTTTAACATAAAATCGCTTGAGCCACTATTGGTACACGTGTTCCAGTAGTTGCGCTAGTGCTCCAGTAGTAGACGTTTCGGGAATGATATAAGGAATTTTTAAACAAAATGGTAAATTTTTTACATAGGTTTAACATTTTTCCCTCGGGAACAGCAATTAATATTCTTTCGAATGAAGCCATAAAGATCATCTCCAAGGCTTTTCTTCATTTTTATACATCCATTTTAAAAACTGCTTCCAACCATTGGTTCACTACTGGAACACGACGGCTTACTATTGGTGCAAGGGAGCCAATTTTTTACGTAAAACTTATTATTTATATGACTTTTTGATAGATAAAAAGCTGAAATTTGACAAAATCGACTAAACTAGAGGCGATCTATCCACCAAAAATAGCACATGTCGTTTTTATCGAAAAATGTACGTTTTATTCCATAGTCCAATCTACTGGTACATTACAAACCATTGGTACGGACACCCTATATAATCTGAACTGGAAATTAAAGTGTCTAAAGGCTATGAGTACACTATGGCAAATATTCGGCTTTATATTGGTACAGAACCAAACAAATGTTGACATTGCAAAGATTCTGTCCAGAAAACCGATGTTTGTTGATTTATACTTAGCCAAATATGTGTGGGCTTCGTAGCCGTGCGGTTAATGTCACCAAGGCATTTAGACACGTCGTGCTAAGGAGTGTGGGTTCGATCCCGGCCCTCAGGCCGAAAAACTTTCCGAGAGGAATGTTTTCCGACTATGCCACTAGGCGTTGCATGTTGGACCGTTGTCTAGTGTGGTGCTTCCTTCAAAGGGCAAAAAAACCCACTGGAAGCATTAACGTGTTTGTGTCTTTAGATATTTGTATATTTGTACTGATAGCTTAAGGTGAAGATGAATCGAAGCCAAACTTCAAATTTTCAAGAGCACGGATCTGGAGAACCAAACATCCGGTTGAGCTTAAAACCTTATCGATTGGTCACCACCAGCTAGTGACTAATCGATTATGTTTTCAGTTTAAACGGAAGTTTGGTTCTCCTGAAAATCTATAGTTTCCTACCTATACGATTAAAATACATCGAATTAAATATAAAATTCTTCCGGAATTTTTGGATTACGGATTTTTGTCTTCTACCAAAACTTCTAATCTATCGATTTTGTAAATGAAAATCGCGCAAAAATATAATGGTAGTTAAATCCTAACTCCGCGGATAATCCCTTGTAACGCTTTTTATTAGATTAATTTCCAGAACTAGTTCCTGTTAGAATATGTTATATCTGAAAATTCATGACTCAGAATAGTAAGCACTGGGTGTCCAAATGCCAGGGCTGATAGCAAAGTCACTTTTTTTCGACCTGGTCACTATTTTGCAACGAAAGGTCACAACAAAATTTCGAAAAACAAAAACTCGAAGGATTTGTCAAAAACTCGTCCAAGACTTAAAAAGCGAGTTTTGTTCGAAATCATTTCACAAATTGCATTAGAAATTCCAATAGACAAGCTATACATTTCCATTGATTAACCGTTGATACTATTTTTCCAATAACTTTGGTCAACTATTTATATAATAAACACATTTCTATAATGAGTGCTTGAATATGTTGCACAATAATAATCAATTAATAGTTAAATCAGTGGCGATTCTTTTTGACGTTCATTGAATTCCAGAAAACATGCATAAAGTAAATAGACATTTCTTAAAAATGATGATAAATAATATTTGCTCTGTAATCTAAGTATGCAAAATTAGTTTTTTTTTCAGGGTCGTATGAAAGATGAAAACGTGAAGTTACAAGTCGTTATGAGTGATATAAATGCTTTCAATAATACAGTCAACTCTCCATAACTCTTATATTGAAGGGACCATCCAGTTATGGAACACAAAATCAGTTCAACTGTGTTTCAAGGGACCATCGAGGTAGCCATGAAAACCAACTTTTACTATGGTTTCTCTATCTCGCATATCGAGATGCAGAATATCGAAGTAAAGCTAAGTATGCTGTTTCGCTCAAGAAAAGTAACGCAATTCCTTGACTGAATGGGTCAAGAAATTTTCTATAGAGAAGCCCCTTTTGAAATGACATTTCTTCTCAACTGCGTACTGCATTCAGAAAAATGTGATTTTCTGGACCATTTCTGGGAAGACATTTTCCCACGCATCGAGATAGGCGATTCCTTTTCTCGTTAGTAGCAAACCAGCCTTAAGGGAGAGATGACTGTACATTTATTGAAACGTTCTGTTGAAATTTAGATAATTAAAGTACCTTCACATGGAATCATTTTCGAGTTTCGAGTTCGTTTAAAATAATTTGTGTTCTGTTGTTAATGTTTATGTGGAAGAAATGGTTTAATTTTAAAGAGAATCTGCCGCAATTTAAAACTGAGTTTATATTTTTTTTGCTTGGTTTTGAATTTTTTATTCTGCTTTTTTATAATGTTCTGAAATTCATCCACGATATTTTTTAAGAAATCCGCCACAATGTCGTCTTTTTCTTCTTCTTGGCATTAACGTCCTCACTGGGGCAGAGCCTGCTTCTCAGCTGTTCTTATGAGCACTTCCACAGTTATTAAATAAGAGCTTTATTTGCCAAAGTTGCCATTTTCAGGAAAGTCAAGGAAATTTCCATTAGATCCTGGACCGACCGGGAATCGAACCCAGATACTTTAAGCATGGATGAATTTCAGAACAGATAGGCGATTCCTTTTCTCGTTAGTAGCAAACCAGCCTTAAGGGAGAGATGACTGTACATTTATTGAAACGTTCTGTTGAAATTTAGATAATTAAAGTACCTTCACATGGAATCATTTTCGAGTTTCGAGTTCGTTTAAAATAATTTGTGTTCTGTTGTTAATGTTTATGTGGAAGAAATGGTTTAATTTTAAAGAGAATCTGCCGCAATTTAAAACTGAGTTTATATTTTTTGCTTGGTTTTGAATTTTTTATTCTGCTTTTTTATAATGTTCTGAAATTCATCCACGATATTTTTTAAGAAATCCGCCACAATGTCGTCTTTTCTTCTTCTTGGCATTAACGTCCTCACTGGGGCAGAGCCTGCTTCTCAGCTGTTCTTATGAGCACTTCCACAGTTATTAAATAAGAGCTTTATTTGCCAAAGTTGCCATTTTCAGGAAAGTCAAGGAAATTTCCATTAGATCCTGGACCGACCGGGAATCGAACCCAGATACTTTAAGCATGGTTTTGCTTTGTAGCCGTGGACTCTAACCATTCGGCTTAGGAAGGCCCCCACATTATCGTCTACAATCGGAAATATTCCCACGATTTATTCCACAGATTTGTTAAAAATGCTTCAAGTAATTCGTTTTCAGGCCTTTTAGTCAGTAAGTTTCTCATGAACAGAACGTTATCAATTCTATCATGAGTTTGTTTTTCGGAGTTCATGTATTTAATAAACTACACTATGAGTTTTCTTCCGACTGAAATTAGAAATTTTAAATAGTAATCTATACCGAACTAATACTCGTCTCGTAAAAATGATAAGTGAAATCTCCAATATGCCACCTTTTTGAAAATTTATGGCAATCAAGTCTTATCCCGGACAAGAAACAGTCGTATTCAAAATAATATTAGTGAAAATTGATTTTCATACAAAATGCACAACTTTGGCATACTCTAAATTTATTTCCCGCATATATTCAAATATCTGCTACTTGGAGTTTTTAAATTTTTCCTTAATCATCGTTTCAACTATTTCTATCCGAGCTATAAATGTATAAACAAGCAATATTTTTTTACAAAATTGTTGTTGAACAAAAAATACATAAACAACTACTATTACTTTGAACGATTTGTATGAAAATCGGTTATCACTATTATTATTCTAAACCCAACTGTAACTGCGTTCTAATTTACCCGATATGTAGGTTCATATAGAACGTGTTTTCATTTCGAATCATTTTTATGACTACCGGGTACCCCCGTTGGTTTGACCACATTTAATCTGAACACTTTTTAATCTGTACCCCGCTAATTTGCACATCGTTCAGATTAAAAAATGGTTCAAAAGTCATTAAGCTCATGGAACAGAGTAAAGTGAAATGGAACGCTGTGGAACGAAGCGCAGAATCAAAACAAAACAGTGAAAGAGGCAACCAGAAACACGTTTCTAGGGTGACTAGATGTTCAAATTAAAAATGAAGCCCGATGGTTTGCATGAGGTGTCGTTCAAATTAGCGGGGATACACGGTAATACATTTTAATTTGTTACCGGCAAAACGGTCTGTTTTTACTCAAAGAAAGAGGGAGAAGAAAGCAATGAAAACTAGATGGATAGTAGTAGTAGACCTACACGCAAACAAATTTTGTTGTATAATCTACCGAATCCATGGTAGAATTAAAAACTGCACCAACGATTTTTAACCGACTACAAAAATCTGTTAAGTTTACTATAGTCTGGTGAAAATCACTGAGCAGTGCAGTAAATTTGACTATGTCCATAGTAGCATCCACTTCAGAGCATTGTATTTCAATCCGTGACACCCACCGTACAACACAGTGTGGTCGAAAGTATGATGCTAAACTTCTCAAATCTAGAATGTTTCTAGTCAAAAATACTATAACTCTGGTTAAATCAACAAAAGAAATTTTCTTGTGTAGTTATGTTGACTATGTTTTGGTAGAGTTAACAGATTAATGTAGTCGGTTGAAAATCGTTGGTGCAGTTCTTAATTTTACCATGGATTCAGTAGTTTCTACAATAAAATTCATTTCAGTGTATTCATATTTTCAAAAAAGGTCTGGGGATTCCCAGTCAACCAATAGGGGAAGGGGTGGTAAAATGAACACCTTAAGGAAATCATCTTGTTTCTGATAGAAAAACGAGGAATTTGTATTATTCTATCGCACAACATCAAAAATAGGGATGTTATCTATAGCAGCAACACGAATTCAGACTAAAATAGCTGAATTTTCACATACTTTTATTGCTAATAAAAAAAACGATGCAAAGTTTCATTTTACCTGCACTATGTGGGCAAAATGAACAGCTGTTGGTGGTAAAATGAACATCATGCAAAAAACACGAGCAAAACAAATATTTCTTAAAATTTTCATTGCCTTACCGAAAATATATTCATAATTGATTGTAAATTCAAAGAGAATTCTAAATGTATCAGATTTGACATCAAATCATAACGATATTCACCTCACTGAAAAACCTCAAGTCTTCCAAGCTAAAAGTTACGTCAGTTCTAATTTTCAAACGCAATTTTCTAAAATCTTAGTTTTCGTTTGATATTTTAACTTCAATTGACATACATATCCACTCGAACACTCCGATTTATGCTCTAGATCGTCCGTGCGTGATAAAAAATCATTGAAATTTATTTTTTATCGGTAAAAGGCACGGTGTTCATTTTACCACCCCTGTTAATTTTTCCACCCCTTCCCCTATTTTAATTTTTTATGTTGAAATGAACTTCTGGTCAAATTTTCATTCAATTTGGAGAACATCTAAGTGCGCTTCAAATCGATTCTATAACATTCCCCAGAAAAACCATTCCCCCGAAACCCATTTCCCAGAATTCCATTCCCCAGAATCTCATTCCCCAGAATGTACCATTCCCCAGAATTTCACTCCCCAGAATGAACCATTCCCCAGAATGGACCATTCCCCAGAAAATACTTTAAAATTTTGAAATAATCTAGTAAAAAATACTTGAAAATGATATTCCATACAAAGTTGTTTACAAGTGCATGAGAAGATTACACTGAAATGAATTTTATTGTAGAAACTACTGAATCCATGGTAAAATTAAGAACTGCACCAACGATTTTCAACCGACTACATTAATCTGTTAACTCTACCAAAACATAGTCAACATCACTACACAAGAAAATTTCTTCTGTTGATTTAACCAGAGTTGTAGTATTTTTTACTAGAAACATTCTTGATTTGAGAAGTTTAGCATCATACTTTTGACCACACTGTGTTGTACGGTGGGTGTCACGGATCGAAATACAATGCTTTGTAGTGGATGCTACTATGGACATAGTCAAATTTACTGCACTGCTCAGTGATTTTCACCAGACTATAGTAAACTTAACAGATTTTTGTAGTCGGTTGAAAATCGTTGGTGCAGTTCTTAATTCTTACCATGGATTCGGTAGATTATACAACAAAATTTGTTTGCGTGTAGCATTGCGTTATGAACACTTTACACATAATTCAAATTTCATTTGCAAATGAACTATCACAGTTGTTTCACTTTTATTGGCACTTATGAATACTGATAGATTAGTCTAGGGGAAACGCAATATTCATTATTTAATTAAAAGAATTATACCAATTCATCACTATTCTGCACACAATAGAGCTACACCCTTCTTTCGGTATATTAGTTTCCAAATGTATTAATTTCACACATTTTTTTTTTAAACATAGGTATGTATCCAGCTTTTCATCATTCATGTTTTGAGAAGGTGCATCATAGCTTCCCGAATGGAATAAAGATGTTCATAGTTTTATATTATAAGTTTCTGATCATAATTATTACGTAAATTCGGCAAAATAAAAACGTACTATAATGCACATTAAAATGATATGCCCTTCTTTACGTCAAGTCTAAATTACAAATGACTTGTTTAATTTTGCACAAATAGTGATACACCCTTCTTTCAGTCTTATCCTGTTGACGATATAGACAAAATGTTCCGTAAGGATACCAAATGGCAAGAAGCATTTGGCATGATTGATTAAATGTATGGTCATAATGATGGACATTAATGGTCCATTTGGCCAATAACCATTTGGCCATAACATGAAGAACATCCTTTTTAAAAAAGTAGGAGCATAGGTATGGCTGGATGGCAAATGGCTTTATACCAAAAATACCAAAATCATTTTTATGCCAAATGACCTTATGCTATACCGGGCCTCTCCATCGATATATTAAATGAGATTACAACTATCATCATTATGAATCATTTGAGATTACAACTAAAAGAAGGGTGCATCACTATATAGGCAAAAATAAACAAATAATTTGTATTTTTTTTTATATCCTGAAAATAAAGAATAAAATAATATGTAAATCAGTCCACAATCCGGGAAGTTCTCTTCCTCTGCGCTTACGCCAGCCAGTATTTATAGTCTCAGAAATGCCGTAGGTACGAACAAAGTAGAAAGGTACCAGATTATAAGTAATATCATATGAGATAGGTAGACATGACAATTTTATGGGAATTTACTGAAAGAAGGGTGTTTTTATTATTTATAATATGCAAAAATAATCATGAATAGGGGGGATTAGGGGCATAATGGACACATTAGGCAAAATGCTCATTTAATATAGAATGGAAATATGTTTCAGTTACTCTTGACTGGTGTCCAAGTTCGTAATGGACCAATGCACGAGTTCACTATTTGACTTTTGAGCGGTATCGTGTTATTTATGTGGCCATGGTAACCCGTGAATTTGGCACCGCTCAAACGTCAAATTCGTGAACTCGTGCATCGGTCCATGGACCAAGTGCACGAGTTCAATTATTTGACGTTTGAGCGGTGCCGTGTTATTTACGTGAACCATGGAAACTAGTGAATTTCGGCACCGCTCAAACGTCAAATTAGGTGAACTCGTGCATCGGTCCATTAGTAATAACGTGCTGCATACTTTCATGGTACCTAAGAATTTTTGTTTTCAAAATGTCAGAAAAAACGAGGTAGAAAATTGGGTCCAAAACACGACTGATAAAAAGGTATCCGGGTAAAATAAACACTTTCGTGGAATTTAGTAAAAACATAATTATTAATGGGTGTCAAAACGTACTGATATGTAAAAATACTTCCCCCTATCACATTAGCAAGAAGTAACTTCTCCAGGTTAGTTACTTTGCTCTAAAATTAATTTCGTCCACCGCTTGCTTATAAAGTTTAAATTTTTTTTGAAAGCTGAGAAAAATATATAGTAGAATTTCGGAGGACAAATGAGGCAAAGTATAAACTTTTATACCGTCAAAAAGTTTATATACAAAACAGATTTAGTACAGTTTATAAAGTTTTGCTGAAATATGCATATTCCCAGAGAATAAGGGGGTGTCTATTTCGCCCCGTGTGTTCATTATGCCCCTAACCCCCCTACCTACATATTTGTTTTGTCACATCAGACCTTAGCCTGTCACATAAGTGACCCACACAAAGCAAAAATTAAAAAAGAAAAAATGGATATTCATATAGCTTTCTGGGGAGTGGTGCATTCTGGGGAATGTTACATTCTGGGGAATGGTTCGTTCTGAGAAACGGAATTCTGGGGAATGTTATAGAATCTTCAAATTTGTCTGGTCGCTCTTCAACAAAACTTGAAAACAATGGTGCCAGTACCTGTGAACTTTTACAGGTACTGGCACTATTGTTTTCAGATTTCCCAAAGGAGGGAAAGAGAGAGATTTTATGATGACGTCACCGTGCAATGGGCAATGGGAACGCGAGAGCAATTGGATTAAAAGTTGAAGATAGCATACCGTTTTGTCTCAAATTCCGAACAGACTCATATTTCGAACACTCGGTTTTTGTATGGCGATTTGATTGAAATGTTTCGCTGAAATATGTCATCAAATTACAAGGGAATGGCAGTCAATTGCAATTCAGTTTTAACGTTTTCTAATCTGTTTATACCTCGGGAGTAGTGACGATTCTCTAGTTCGAGAACAGTAAAACTAGCTCAGATAAATGTATTTGCGAAATTATTCATTTGAATACGATTTATTCGCGCCTCTCGGAATTTGAATCAAGGTGTTCGGAATATGAGACAGAATGAAAACAGTGTTCGGCACTTGAATCAAAATGTTGTTCCAAAGTTTTACGTAAAAACTATACTAAACAAGTTCAAACAAACAATTTTATTGGCGTACCCAAAAGCTTACAGTTAGGCTTTTCGGATAAATTATAATTTTTACAAATAGAATGTAATTTATGCCTATCAGATGTATTTGAAGTCACTGTTGGCCTTAAGTATTCGGAATATGAGTCAAAACGGTACCATATAACACAGTATTAAGGCGAAGTAGGCCATCATTGAAATTTGTACGCTTTGTTGATGATTGTTGCTAATTCATCTCACGATTTTGAATCAAAGAAAAGCAGTTGGTTTTGCACTGACACAGTTGAAAAAGTATTGTAAGTTCGGTCAATCGTTAGAAAACGAATTTCGCCGAAGTTGGATTTGTCTCGGAATCTGAGAAAAATCCAACTTCGGCGAGAAACCATTTCTAACTTTTTACCGCGCCGAATATATCAGCATACTTAATGCATGTTATCGCGTACAAGGATACTTTTTCAAGCCAATATAAACGATCAAGACTTTGAAATTGCAAGCAGCCGTTGTACGCACATTTATCCCGCGGTCCATAAGGTTTACATAAAACATGGAACAAGTATGCGCAAAAAGGCAGTATTGGTGTCTTCAGCGAATTTGTTTATTGAGTAATAAGGGATTTATTTACATTTAAACGTATCCTTCCTTTCCTCTTACTCTAATACCTCCGAATGCTCTTAGGTCGCGGCCAGGGTAGACGCGAAACGGATCGAATTTCATGGGAAAGAACAATAATTATCAATAATTAAATATCAAAAGATTTTCGCTTCGCTACGTGATGAGTCTACCCTGGCCGACACCTCATGCGATATCTGAATAACCCAAATAAGTCGAAAGAAATGTAAGACCTTCCAGGATCTGTTCAGTGGCTTTGAAAATTTGTTGAATATCTTTACTGATTTTTTTAAAACCCCGTCAGAAGGTAAGTATCCATCGAAACAATTTATTCTTTGCATAATCTTCCAAATTAATGTAAATTTTCACAAGTTTTTTATTGTTATTTTCAAACGTTTTCATGTGCTTATAGAACCTTCGATGAAATATTGTAGATTTTAATGCCTTGTCGTGATGCCTTTCTTTTCACTATTAGCTTTCAACTATTGTTTTGAAAACATTGTCCGACCGGGATCACACATGTTAAAAATTGAAGAAATATTTTTAACTGCTCTAATTCGTCGAATTTTAATTTCACATTTGTTGGAATTTATTCAAATATAAAACGCAACACATGTTTCGCGTCCATTTTGGTTTAGTTTTGTTATCAAAATACATCGTATTTTTCCGTAAGCATCTATTTTGGATATTATTTCTATATTTTTTGTGGTTTTTGAGTCACTACTTGGTCACTATTTGAACAATATTAGTCATTAAAGTCATTAGTATTTTGCTGATTGGTTGCTACCAGCCCTGATAACTCAAAATCGATTTGAATTTCGTTAAATACAAACACAATTTTCTCAGAAAGTTATGCAATTACCGCAAAATGTCCTAATTCCACGCATTTGGTATAAAATTTTACGAATACTAAGAAAATTTTCCCATAGGGTCGATGTACCAATAGACGATAATAAATAAAATATTTGTATAAAATCGAATAAGAAAGCCAACTGAATTAGTTCTTGCGGAACATTACTAAAGGACCTATGTATAAATGAGAGATTCTCTTCTCTCTCGTTCTCTTTCGATTATTACAGTGGAATACTAAAGATTTTGGGAAATTTTTCACTATAGATCGAAAGTCAATTTCCTTAACTAGCGTTTCATACAAAAAACGCAACAGAAGAGATTAATGTGACTCAGTTATCAATGAAAGAGAAAGTAAACAAAGAGAGCCTCTCAATGTTAGATAGGTCCTTTAGTAATGTTCCGCGAGAGTTTTTCGTCGTCTGAAAGCGTTTTGTAGGAAAAAAAATATATAAACTACGAAACATCATATATTTTGGAAATGAAAACCAAATTTAGTACTATACCATTTAATTCAGGCCTGCCCAACACCTTTAAAATCCTCAATTTTTAGGTATTTTTTCGAAAAAAAATTGCATTATCAAATGATTTTTCCAAACATGCTGAATTTTTTTTGCGATTATTCGAACATTCCATTTCCAAACAAATAGCTTAATTGTAAAAGGCTTCATTACAAGAAATCTGTAATAACTTTCTTCACAATGGATCATTGAAGGTAGTTTTTGCAAGTACTCACCGCATCAAAACAAAGGCACCACTGTACATGGGATTTAACATTGTGACAGCCATGCTGTTATGTCAAACACACAAGGCTACGGTGGCACTATCTATGCTTTCCATAGCGGCCGTTTTGATTATTTTAATGATCCATTGAATAGCCGAAATTTAATTTATATCAAGTTCGAACATATGTTGTCGACAGAAAGTTAAAGTCGAAACAAAATTTCACTGAATAATAAGATAAACTCTTACATATTCCTGTGCATGAGTTTTATTCGCTCTAACGAAGTTACGGTGCTGCCATCTGGAAAAAGCGAAATTTCAAATGCTCATATAAAATTAACTACAATAGCTATTTAAAATCTTTTCAGTACATGTTGATAAACTTTTGATGGGCTACATTATAGACACATTATTTTCAATTTTATAGTTTTTTCCTCAATATTCTGCGGTATCTATAGCTTTTCATAAATCTAACCTCGTACACTCAACAGAATTTAATTTAATTAAGTTTTAAGTTTTTTAGAAGCATTTGAAAGTTGACTTCCTATGCTTTGCCATGTGAAAAAATTGGAGCTTCACGCATAGGATCAACTGTGTTAATTGCCTTCGTCACCGCGAATAGCTTTTCTCGCAGATAAAAAGCGAACTGAGCCGAGTAACCGGATCCAACGGTTCAAAACTATGCGCTTTGCCGCTCAGGTGGGCACTTTTCTCTTTATCTTTTGTTTGCCTGCAATGCAAGTGGGCGAGACAAATTTATCTGTCTACACTGAGGGGGCTGAAAGCACAAAATGTGCTTCTGAGCAGGCTTGATAGAAACTCCTCTGCGATGTAAAGATTCTGAGGAGAAAAAACTGAACTCAAAATTTTCAACATAGACCTTCAAGCGATATTTTCATAGCATGAATGGTGCCTCTCTTTTTTATATTCATAAGCTAATGTAAATTGAGGTTTTTGCGAAAATTTCATTTCGTTCATGCGTAAATTTGTCAACTTTTTAATTCAATGATTTTTATCATTATGGATGACACTACCGAAGATTCATGTCTCACACGAGTTTTGCAAATGGTATGAGCAAGGAAAATGCGATTGTTACTAAAAATGGCATCGCCGGAAACGATTCCGTAGTCAGATTTTTCATAAGTTTATTCAATTAATCAACATTAACGAACTGCTATTAAGAATGCAGAATTTCCTTAGTAAATTGCCTACCTTTAGGCGCATTGCGCTGTTCGAAGTGTTTTTTTTAATTAACTCAAAAAATAAATGACATGTAAGAGTTTGGTCTTCATATTCGGCTTCAGGGGTCAAGAATTAAGTAAGCAACGATATTTTCAATGTTACCAAACGTTGTTTACATGGGTGATCAATGTAATGGAGCACAGAAATGTACTGACGAGCCTCCAACCAAACCGTCTCTCAGCTCATCGGAATCCTAGTGTGCTGCACTAGCCGGAGGCTCACGAAAATTCTAAAAGCGCAAGGTGATGTGCTCTCGGGGAGACTCGTCTCATGCGCTGCTCGGCGCTATGGCTCGCCATCGGTATTCAAGTTGTGAAAAAAACTGCTTAGTAACGAAGAGCCTCTACAAGTATTTTCGCCTTATTATGCAGGTGTCTAGATTTCCTACATGATGTGGTCGAAGACTCGCGATCCAAGAGTTACAATTCCGATACTCGTTGAAAACTTTTGTAATCACTTCAATTATTGCGCTGAATTTTAAACAGCACATGAGACGGAGCGCATTAGACCAATAGAAATATTAGTAGTAGAACGCTAATGGCGCTGTTCTCACAAAAGGGAATTAGTTTATTATCACCTTTAACTGTATCTTTTCATTGTTTGTTCGATGCCATGTTGTAGTGGATGATTTTAAAATTTATTTGACACTTTGAGGGCCGGTACTCAAGCTGTCAGCGCGTGGCAAACTAGATGTTGGTAACACGAACAGTAGCGACATTAGCATTCTTAGGATAATGCTTCTACTATTAGACCGCAGTGAGAAACATCTCAAGAAAAATGAAGCGCACCAAAAAAGGTCTCATACGGGAAAAAATATGTGATTAAAATTACTATTTTAGCCAACTACGCCCATTCTTGAAACTACCATGGAAATTCAGACCAATTTACTATGTTTACAGTACATCACACCACATTACTGATACATTCTTCTTCTTTCTGGCGTTACGTCCCAAATGGGACAAAGCCTGCTTCTCAGATTAGTGTTCTTATGAGCACTTCCACAGTTATTAACTGAGAGCTTTCTTTGCCGATTGACCATTTTTGCATGTGTATATCGTGTGGCAGGTACGAAGATACTCTATGCCCTGGGAATCGAGAAAATTTCCCTTACGAAAAGATCCTCGACCAGCGGGATTCGAACCCACGACCCTCAGCATGGTCATGCTGAATAGCTGCGCGTTTACCGCTACGGCTATCTGGGCCCCACTACTGATACATCTAACAGAAATTATTTACAGCAATCTGATTTCAACAACAGACATGGTAAAATCAAGCGCTTTTCTGGTCTGCTGAAAATTGCCGGTGGGAGCGCTTAAGTTAACCCTCTAAAATTATAGTTTTTACCGCACAATTTTTTTGCGTGTAGGCTCTTTCATTTTTTTTTCTGGACCGTTTGGTAGGGAAGACTTGATACCCTTTTCTTAACCCGTATAAGCCTGAGTGAAAGCAAAAATTCTAAAACCCTCACCGCTTAGCGAATTCTTAATGGATTCATATGATTTTTTGTCTGTATACTGGCACACATATCTAGTTTCTAGAAGTGGACAGAGGAACACGGAAATATTCTTGCGGCCGGAGTTATTCCGGTGGATCACTGGGTCAAGTCGGGTAAGGAGGGTGCTGTGCGTTTGTGCCCCTGAAGGTAGGCAAATTTCAAGTCACAGATAATTTCCGGAATTGGCTATAATGTGGCCACTATATGACGGAATTTTAAGAAAATTGCATCAGTGTAAACCTTTTGAGAAACAATTGAATTGGATAACTATGAGTTTTGCATTTGATTAATTCTAAAAATTACCATTTTCGGGTCCCGGGACACCTTAAACTTACGATTAAGTGGCCAATTTGTATCTGATCATATGTGCCAAGCTTATGGGAACGCATTTTAGTGCACAATTATGTTTGAATTCTGTTTTTCGAGAATTGAAACGGTTTAGTATCCAATAAATCTATAGCTGGTTCTTCCGGGCATTACGTCCGAATGACCATTTCCGGTATATTTTAAATGGTGCAAAACTCTTCATTTATTATGTTGAATATCAGATCTTTATGATTTATGCAAATTGAAATGATTGCCATCGCAAACAAATAAAGGTAACGTAGCAGGTCCCAAAAAATAGCCCTTTTTTACCTGACTTGACCTAGTGACCCACCGGAATAACTCCGGCCACAGAAATATTTCCGAGTTCTTCTGGCCACTTCTAGAAACTAGATGAGTGTTTCAGTATTTTTGCTTTCACTCAGGCCTATACGGGTTAAGGTGACACATTTCGGAATCCAAACATGGCAGGTACAATGGCCGGCTTGTGCCCCTACTCACGATTTCAAAGGCACTAATCTGTTGAAATAATGAACGTACAAGGTCAATCTTCTTATTTTAAGCTTTCTGCTAGTGCACAAATCTAAAATAGGAATTGCACTGTGGTTTGATGCCTCTTTCGCGAGATTTGTGCCTTCAAAGTTTTGGTACATTATTGAATTATGATTCCAAGCTGTTTCACCTTAAGGCAAAGTAGGCCGTCATTGAATTTGCAAGCGTCGTTGATGACTGTTGCTAATTCATCTCACGATTTTAAATCAAAGAAAATCAGTTGGTTTTGCACTGACACAGCTGGAAAAGTATCAGCATACTTTATGTATGTTAGCGTGTACAGTGATACTTTTTCAAGTCAATATAAATGATCAAGACTGAAGGCCCAAACGCAATGATAGCGGAACGGCAACGGAATGCGGAACCGGTTCGCCAGCATGAACTACAACATGCTTGTCGACTTGGTGTTGATTCACTTTCATTCGTTGATGGGTCAGTCGAGATGGTGTGATTCATGCTGGCGAACCGGTTCCGCTATCATTGCGTTTGGGCCTTGAGTTTTATCACTTTGAAATGCAAGCTGAAAAGTCATCATTGTTGCCAAAATGAATGACGGGCTACTTAGCCTTAATGGGGCTGTAATTTAACGGGGGAAACATGGGTTTGCGAGATTTCTGCACAGTCTCTCAAGTAAACATTTTTTTTTTGCAAAATCATACATTACGGAAAGAAGTCTATGCGCCAGAGCGAATTCTTCGAAGGCGAATTCTACGGATGGGCTCCAGGAGTACCGAATACGGGCTGCATGATCCTATCCGGTTCATGTCTGCAAGCTTCAACGAGTTATTCACCTTATTCGATTTCAATTCTTCTTCTACGATCTTCAAACGAAAACTTCAGAGTAGCCAAAGATCTGCGGAGCCCAATATTGCGTGGTAGCCCAGCATTATCTAGGAGGGTGAATATCTGTCCATTCATTTTACTTTGGAATAAATTTACTGTCTGCTTTTTCTGTTTGTTTTTTATGACTCCTACACTGAGACAAAAATATTTAGGTTTTCCATAAATCAAGACTTATGATCCAGCCAAATTATGGTTTCATTGCACGCTTAAACATTTCGAAAATGGGATCATAAGTTTCATAAGTGAGAGCTTTGAATTCTTTAACAAGAATTACTTGAAATAATTATCATAGCAATCGCTAGAAGGACTACTTCACTTTCGATGTTGGCTACAAGTTAATCGAAAACAGTTCACATGTTATCAGAACATGTAAATTTTTTAGTGCGCCTGAAATAAAAGGCGAATAATATTATCGATTGATAATTCGAATTAAGTTATTATCATTGCGTTTATTTCCGAATGTCATTGATAGTCTTATGAAATTTATTACTGAAATTCTTCACCAAAATCATAAGTAAAACTTAAAAATTTCGATAATAATCGTAGTGGCGCCAAAGCATAATTATTCCTTAAGAAATTATTAAGTTTTTTTGCCTCAGTGTACGACGAGGATCATTTGGATGTAATATTGTAATCTAGTTCCTCGTGTTCTTTTTATAATAATTTTTATTCATTGTAATAATTTTCTACAAGAAATGAAGTTTTTACACCTTTTTGAATGATCTCAATTGAATGCGCATTAGCTCATTCAAGGAGGCTTTTCTCCATCACACTTCATTAAGACTTTGAAGTCCGATGAAGGCAATAAACAAATAAATGTCAAGTGGCGCGCAAGTTGTGAATTCTTCATACACGGTTTAAATTTTTCTGCTCTTGTAATAACCGACAATGGAATGACTATCAGATATTGCAGTAGTTCCGGTAATTTCGTTTGTAATTGATCAGTAGGGTGTAGTAAATGAACAGTGTTTGTCATAAATTATGTATATTTGTGTATAGTGAAGTTTTTTGTGCCACAGAATGTTCATTTTTATGAAAATAATGTAAAATTCCAGAATCAAGTTTGGTGTGAAATTGATAGCCATCCATAAACTTCTAGTTCTAAATAAGGAGTTGGACATGGTGTAAACCTGAAAGTTTGTAAGGAGACTCTATACCATTACCCGGAATACCATTACCCGGAATACCATTACCCGGAATGCAATTTACCGGAATACCACTTACCGGAATGTACCATTACCCGGAAAAACCATTTACCGGAATGTACCATTTACCGGAATGCACCATTACCCGGAAAGCCAAATCTTCCATTTTCGACGACCTTTTTCAGTACATTTGTGCACAATATTTATTCTCTTTCATCGATGCTCAGCACAAATTATGTCATGCTCTCCTTGCCGTCGTTACGACTCAATTGGGACAAAACTATTCTAGTAGCATTTCTACAGTTAATAGCTGAGATCCTATGTCAATCGACCACTTTTGCATTCGTTC
>NW_018736022.1:0-29980 GCF_002204515.2 Aedes aegypti
TATATCTACGAAACCCTGCTCGACAAGCAATAAGGTGGATTTCGAGGGCTTCATGTTGACGGAAGTGCAGCAGCACCACGGGTGCGGAACAGATTAAATCAAAAGAAGAAACTAGAAGCGGGAAGGTAGACACAGACATGCAAGTCAGTTGAATAGATGCGCCAGTCAGAAGGAGTGTATTTTTCGAATGCGGTAGCATTCCCCTCACGTCGTGGGAAAACCTCTAAACGAAACTGATTTTTCAGTTTATAGCTCTCCGCTGTCTGGGAAAATTGAGAAAAAGAACAATCCACTAGCAACAACGAGCTTCTGGCGGTGAATATAGATGCGAGAACAGGGAGGAGGTTTTATTGACACAGCGATTTTGTTTTACGCTGCACTAGCTTAGGAATAACAATAGGCAGGATGGTAAAACACAAAACGAATCGGCACCATCTAGTGATAACTATAAAAAAGAGAAAATATCGCGAAACACAGTTATAAACAAAACAAGTGGCAATCAGGATCTAAGAATAAAGTGATAATTAGAAAGGTCTATGTAAACATATAATATATAGAAACATAATATATGTTTGATAACATGTACCGATAGTTCTGTTCTGTAAATTGCGATTCTGATTCTGTATCATATATATGGTTCTGTTTCTTGTTCATTATATACTGTATTTCTGAGTACTGTTATCGAGTTGTTTCTGTCTAATATCTAGTCTACTGCGATTTATCCTGATACAGTTATCTAGATGTTCATGTATGTAAGACATATCTATTGGCTTCTACTTCGGTTATCTAGGCTAAACAGCTGATACTAATATGATACATGTAATCATATATATAAGTCTGAGTTAACACGTAATAGTTCTTGGATTCAGTTCTAGGAGGTTTTCTAGACATCTGATTCTGTTTCTTCATGATATAATAGAACCTTGAGATCTATCTGATCTATAAGAGTAGAATAACGCATGGTTAATTCCTGTTCTGGTTTAGTACTAGATCTGATACAGCCATATAATCTAAGATAATAGATCACTGAGATATAGAATTATAGTATCCACTGTGATTCTAGAAAATATATACTATCTAATAGATCTAAAACAGGAACTAATTCTCTTACTAAGCCTTCATATATTTCACATATTCTTTGTATAGAGTCTTCTTTGCTCTAGTCATTCTCTTCTGAATAACTGGTGTTTCATGTTTCTGGAATTTTCTATGGCTGATTCTTTTCTGGGTTCGATAAGACCTGTTAACAGTTCATCCTCTTCTACTCTGAGTTTCTAGACTAAATATTTATATACAGAAAACTTGGTTTCTGTTCTAGGAAAGTTGATAACTGTCTCTATGGTAAATAGTTTTTACATATCTCTATGTTAAAAACAAGAATACCTGGTACTGGAGTTTAGATAAACTAAAAAGAATAATAACGAGAACTACATAGTATTTATACTAACTACATCTAATAGGAACGTCAATCTGCGTTCTTACTAGGGTAGAAACACAATGTAGATTCTGTTTAAGTGTTAAAAAAAACAGATAAGTTATCTCTCTCTGGTGTCTGTTTTTTCTGTAAAATCTTCTGTTAGTATTGTTTATACCAGTAGACCCATGGTTTATCTAACATGTTAGAAACAATGCCTGATCCTAGTTACAACTCTAAGTTCTCAGTTCCATAGTTCCACTGCTAGATTGTTTATACTTTCTCTCTATCATCATTCCACTGGCTCCTAGTTTCACGAAACGCGTAAACAGGAACATGCCTGTTTCTGGTTAACAGTTCCGTGGAAGTTTGTTTTCCATACTTGTCTATCTCCTGTTCTACAAACGAATGAGATTAGCTAACATAACTAGTTACTCTGGTTCTGTTAGATTTGTTTAAGTAAACAGGATACTGCATTGCAATCTGCAATAGACGAAAACTGGTTTGTCTTCATCTCTGTTCGAAATGAGAACAGGGGTATCTTTACTGTTTTTAGCCAACGCATCGTACAGTGAAACATGGACATTTTACCGTTAGCGGCTCTGGTCTTTTATCTATCATCTATCTGTACTACTAGACTGAGTTAAAGAAAGACCATGTCTGTTTCTGGTTTGAATTTCTGTTTATATGTTACTGTTATTAACTTAGTTCTCCTGGGTTTACTCGTTTCTAGTTCTCTGGCGATACTGGAGGAGGGACAACTGATTAGTCTCGGATTACACCTACACTAAGCAGCAGAGTTTAAAAATAATTAGCCTCTGTTTCTGGGGTTTTAGCTTTCCTTGTTGTCTTCTGGTTGATTTTATCTGCTGTTAATTTACTCTAACACGGGGTTTTTAGAGCATCACTTAGTTTACTTTAAATTGAGCTGGATCATTAGGTTAGGTATCTGCGCATTTAATCTGACAAGGATTATGCTTACATTTATGATTTAGCCTGCTTGAGCTGGGTCTTTGACTTTTCATGAACTAGCTACCTTCTGTTAACAGTGATAATTTTGCTATGGATAGCTTGAGGCTGGACATCTTGGAGCTGATAAGTTGCCGGTTTTTTGAATATCTACTGTGAATTCTCTGAGTCCTTGGGCTGTCTTTTTACGGTGTATAATCGCGATAGGGTGCTGCGACAGTTGTTTCTCTTATTTCCTTCTTCTTTTTTAAATACCAACACAAATCCTTCTAATCGTAATCCTCTGTCTTTCTCTGTTTCTGCAGAATGTCGATGCCCTTACCTGGAGGACTCGGGATAGCTCTACATGAATCGTGGTTTAATCTGACCAACAGTTTCAGTGTACCCCCTCCTCCCCCCTTTATATACCATATTTCTACTTTTATTTAGATTACTACTTCGGGTTACCTGCCATCTAACATCGAGCTGATGGCATTCGATCTGGCCACCAGCGTGAGGGAGCAGACTGCGGTAATTTGTACACCCTCGCTATCATTCGCTCACGTGCCTTGAAGAAGTTTTATGTTATATCAACCATCACTAGGAAAGACGGAGGCAGGGACGTGAGCAGAAGTGAGCAGCGGTTGGCTAATGGCGAAATGACATTATTGAGACCAGTGTTGTGGGGGGTATGGGATATGGACTGTCGGGGAGCTTACATTCCGTATACCGGCTTCAGAGACTGGCAGGTAGGAGGGTGATGCGCAGTTTGTTCCTCGATTTGGGCGCTGTATTCCGTACTTCATTATCTGGCTCTGTTGGACTGAGGGCTCTGTTTCGTTTCTTATTAGTAACTAATTAATTATTTTGTTCTCTCGTTGGCGTTTCGCTTGTATACGTTTTCTTAGCTGCTCTTTATATTGTTTTACGCTTAGGACTGACCTATTCGGAGTCTCTTCATCGCCGAATGTGGTGGTTTAATGTATCTGTAGGATGTGGTTACCTGCACTAGTCAGTTACCTTTTCATATATCACTTAACTGTCTAGTTCAGACAATGAAAACATGTAGATCGCGGACAGGGGGAATGCACGGACACGATAGGGACGAAGCGCGAGAACGGAGTAAAAGCTAAGGAGAGGCTAGCGCTTAGAAGAAAGGACCAGGATGTAGAGACAGAAGGGCTCTCTTACAGGAAACAGAAGACAAGAAATAAACAGCAAGAAGATAAAAAACCTGAGAAACCGACAAAACAGACAGAACAGAAACAGAACAGAAACAGAACAGAAACAGAACAGAAACAGAACAGAAACAGAACAGAAACAGAACAGAAACAGAACAGAAACAGAACAGAAACAGAACAGAAACAGAACAGAAACAGAACAGAAACAGAACAGAAACAGAACAGAAACAGAACAAACAGAACAGAAACACAGAACACAGAAACAGAACCAGAAACAGAACAGAAACAGAACAGAAACAGAACAGAACAGACAAACAGAAACAGGAAACAGAACAACAGAACAGAACAGAAAAACAGACAGAACAGAACAGACAAACAGAAAACAGAACAGACAGCAGAACAGAAACAGAACAGAAACAACAGAACAGAACAGAAAGACAGAACAGAAAGAACAGAACAGAAACAGAACAGAAACAGCAGAAACAGAACCAGAAACAGAACAGACAGAACAGAACAGAACAAACAGCAGGAACAGCAGAACAGACCAGAACAGAACAGAACAGAACCAGAAACAGCAGAAACCAGAAACACAGAGAACAGGAAAGCCAGAACAGAAACGCCAGAACAGAACAACCAGCAAACAGAGAACAGAACACAGCAAACAGAACAGAAACAGAACACAAACCAGAACAGAAATCACAAACAATTTACAAACCACTGATAATAATCGTTTGAAAATCACTACAATAACCGAGACACTTTTCTAAAGTTTGCGAATTTTCCTTTTTTATAGTTATCACTAGATGGTGCCGATTCGTTGGTGTTTTACCATCCTGCCATTTGTATTCCTAAGCTAGTGCAGCGTAAAACAAAATCGCTGTGCAATAAAACCTCCTCCCTGTTCTCGCATCTATATTCACCGCCAGAAGCACGATTCGTCGTGGTTCAGTTGCTAGTGGATTGTTCTTTTCTCAATTTTCCCAGACAGCGGAGAGCTATAAACTGAAAAATCAGTTTCGTTTAGAGGTTTTCCCAACGACGTCGGAGGAAAATGCTACCGCATTCGAAAATACACTCCTTCTGACTGGCGCATCTATTCAACTGACTTGCATGTCTGTGTCTACCTTCCCGCTTCTAGTTTCTTCTTTTGATTTAATCTGTTCCGCACCCGTGGTGCTGCTGCACTTCCGTCAACATGAAGCCCTCGAAATCCCACCTTATTGCTGCAGCAGGGAAACATTAAATCCAAGACTGTCATTTCGTATTTCACACTCGATAAGCACCGCACATAGTTGATGTTCATTTTCCTGCATGTATCCTGCAGCAGGAATCTTCGCAGCCGTGATGTTCCGTTGGACGCATTTCTGTGCCACCGGACGGGACGAAGGAAGATGCTATTTACTTTTATTTCTTTAATTTCACACCTCCGGGAGGGTTTCTCCGTTTGCGGCACAAAGGGAATTTGCTTACGGCATATAAACTCTACAAGATAGTGGAATTTTGGAGATTTTCTATGCTTTTTATATGGCAATAAAATACTGTTTCCAGTGCATTCTTTTAACGTTAAACGTTCTTTCAACCTTTACGTAATCACATCTGTCTTTGAGTATATTGCAAATCTTCTTTCGGTGTTTGTAAACCAATTTCCATTTCCTCCAAATCGAAAAACATCCGATGAATATTTGTCCTAATTAACAAGAGTAAGCTCAAGCGTTACGTCTCATACAAAAAATAAATTTTAGCTTACAAAAAGCGTTATGGACGCTATCCCGTTGGTCAATAAAGGCCACCAGAACCAGTTCCGGCCAGATGTTTAATTTCGGTTGATTAGTTGGCCAATCACTTTCTTCAAAAATGTATTTGAAACCTATTGGTTGTGCGTAATGATGAAGAATGTGTCATGAAGAAGAAAAAGAAGAAGTATGGAGCCACATAGCCCTCTACCCATCATATAACTAAGTACTACAGGGTAATAAGAGTCATTGATGAAACTTCCTCTAAGGGATACTCGTGGATACTAATGACACTATCGACATTTACAATTACTAATGATGTATTATGAATCCTACTAGGTTACATCTGCCACCACCTGCCACCCGAATAAATACACGGACCACAAAAATGACTGATTTTTGCACTTTAATGGTTATAACTGCTTTTCCTTCTTTAGAAGACGGGGTTGGTGGTCTAATGGCTATCGCTTCTGCTTTGCAAGCAGAAGGTCGTGGGTTCAATCCCAGGCCTGTCCCTTTCACATATTTGTAACACTCTTCCTAATAGCTGTATTTTTCTATATACCTGCGTCATTATGGCGCAAACATCATCAGTTCTATCTATCGCTAGAATTGAATATATCGACTTTTAACCGCTTACCACTGTGGTATCCATACGGTCGAATACCTCATCCATCACTAACAAAACACTCCTACTTCCAAGGTAGCTGTGGGAAATGCAGGAGTTTTCTAGTAACAACAGCTAACTAATTAACTTCCTTCCTCTCCCCGGTGGACATAAGGTCGTGGCCCGCGCCGTTATCAATCGAGAAATATCAAGGGTAGTGTTATTGTACATTGAAGATGGTAAACAAGCTAAAACCCAAGCTTCATCTAAGTGGTTCTCTGTGCAATATCACTATCCTGATTGAACACGGAGTAGCAACTACGAAGTGTATGTTCCATCAGTTGATCGTTTTTGATCGTTTTTTTATAACTGCTTTTCCTTCTTTAGAAACCTAGTGTCTTCTAGAGAATGATTCAGGTTTTGACTGTTTACACAATTTTGTAGAACATTGTTGCTACCAGAAAATTCGCATTTTCAAAAATATACGAGAAAAACTGAGTTTTAGGCGGTCGTTCATAAATACTCCGTATTTTGGAAATGCGGCTGAATACATACTAGGTGCCTTTGGCAAAGTTGTTTGTAATTAATTTTTTAGATAATTTGCCGAAGACATCATATTAAAGAATCGTCATTTAAAAAAAGGTTTGGCAGCGCCGCCCGTGGCAAAGTTGCGAACTAACATTTACCGTCAATATATGCGCTATATTTTTAGAAAATTTTCGTCCGACGACACGTTCAAAGGTGCTACAGAATTAAAGTTCCACGATTTCGGCCGATCGAAATACTGTGAGAGGTCCACACGGATGGTGCCCCGACTACCGACAGCTATCGCAGGGTAGATCTTCGTTTGCTTTCTTCGTCAGGCTGACTTGAGTGCCAAGGTCGATCAAACGACTGACGATCTGATACCAGGCACTGCTCTCTGCCTCTCGTTTCGCTGCTCTTCCCGCCAGTTTCTCTGCGAGATAGACGTTATCTCCACATCCCATATTGTTCGCCAGGCTAAAAGGTTAAGATCGCTAACCATTTTGCTTAAAATTCGGTCTGCATTTAAGTCCTGTCCAAAAGCAGCTGCCGCCGCGCTTCGTTCCATATTGAACCTCGGGTAATCGAAGACATTATGTTCCGGCGGTTTCCTCTCTCTCATTTCACACGGGACAGAACCGGTGACAGCGCGTGACCGAAACGATGCAAATACTGTTTGAAGCAACCGTGACCTGACAGGAATTACCAGGTCGACATATTCAGGATTGAGTCTGTGGGTCCACATACCTTTCTCAGAGGCATCCAATTCTTGCTGTCATTTGACCAGCCGAGCCGATCCTCGCCAATTTCGTCACCTGCCTAGTGCCTCTCCGCTGATAGCACTCGATGTCTTCTCCCAGGGTGAATGGAAATCGGAATCACACCGGTGATCACAATATGCTTCGACGATATTGTTCTGTATGCGCTTGGTACTTTCAATGCCATTAAGCCGCGAACGTGCTGTTGAGCTTGTCCCGATTGCACTTGGTTTATAGTGCTGCACCCCAGGCCGGAACTCCGTATCTCAGTATGGTCGATAATACGCTAGCCAGAAGACGCCTCCTACTGCTTCTCGGACCATATAAGCCTTCGCAATAAACTTGTAAGTGCGTTGGTTGTCTTCTCATATGCATAGTCGACGTGGCTATTGAGTTTAGCAAATTGTCTATCATTACGCCATGTTGTTTAAGTTTCCCGACGGCAATCTTAGCGTGTTAAACCGCTTTGCGATTACTTTCTAGTAGCATCTCCCGTTTTGTGGTGGGCTATCGTCAGCAATGACTCAATTCATCCAGTTTTCTACCGTGCCATTACCTCCGGGGCAATCACTTGGACTTCCTCCTGCGTTTCGCCTATTACTGTAAGGACGACGTGATCAGCAAAGCCGACGATCTCGACGACCATGGATAACTCCAGTAATAGGACCCCGTCGTACATCCCATTCCACAGCGTCGAACCCAGTATGCACCCTTTCGGCATTCCATCTGGTGCTAGGAACCTTTTTCACCTTCAATGCTTCCGTCGCTGCTACAAGCTAGTCATTGGAGACCTGACGATCTAAGGCGTTTGCTTCTTCCTCGTCGACAATACGGTGTTGGTGGACACGGGTGTCAGTTCATGCGTTGGAAGAGACCCACGCAGTAACTTTCAGCTTTTCAGCACACGTTTCAACCAGCGTTGATGAACCTTTGACCTTTGGCTTCACCACTCGATAAGCGTCCTTGTAGCACTCAGACTGCTCAGCGTTATCTCGCGTTTGAAACAGCTATGGCTGCTGGAATACGACCTATCGGTCCTCTTTGACTGACTTCTACGTTACTCGCTCTCTGGTAACGCCTCCTGGCTTCAAGGCACGCAGCGTGGAGGGCGTTGAGTACGCGGCAAGTCGATCGTTGCGGGGCTCCCATTTCGTGGCATCGTTGTATTACATGCCCTTACCATCGCTGTTATCAGCCCTGCCGCATCCAAGTTCAGGTCATCGTTGTCCGTGCGAGTGCCTCAACGAAAGATGTTTGTCGAAAGCCTTCGTCTTCACTGCCGGTCACCAATGTGTTCCCCTGCACTGCCGCAGAGGTTGGTAAAATGGCTTGGCATGGCGTACCATTGGTACCCTTCGCTAAACTGCGCACTATGGTCCACCGAACATTTAGGGGGAATGGTCTCCAAAATCTACGGGGCTGGCGTCAGGCCCTACAAGCCAACCGTAAGAAAAATCAAGCAACGAATAATCAACGAGAGAATACAAACCGGGACAATGGACGAAGACCACAGCGACGTAAAGGGACTAACGATTGGAAAACTCAACTCCATCGGCGCCCACCGGCTGACGAACGAAAACGGGTTAAAACTAATTGATATTGCCACCTCCAAGAATATGGCCATTCGTAGCATCTACGAATCTTCCAGCACAGCCTTCCATACCGATACATCTGGAGATCACAACAGCAGACAGAATCACAAATCGACCTCGTTCTGGTTGATGGACGGCACTTCTCCGACATTATCGACGTCAGGACCAATCGTGGCGCTAACATCGACTCTGACCTCTATCTGCTGATGGTTAAACTGCGCCCAAAACTCTCCATCGTTAACAACGTACGGTACCGACGGCCGCCCCGGTATGACCTAGAGCGGCTCAAACCACTGGATGTCGCAGCGGCATACGTACAGCACCTCGAGGTTGCATTACCGGAAGAGGGTGAGCGAGATGAAGCCCCTCTTGAAGGCTGTTGGAGAACAGTGAGGGCAGTCATCAACAATGCAGCTGAGAGCAGCGTCGGGTACGTGGAACGGAGTCGACGGAACGATTGGTTCAACGAGGAATGTAGGGAGATTCTGGAAGACAAGAACACAGCGCGGGTGGTCATGCTGCAGCAAGGGGTCAGGCAGAACGAGGAGCGTTATAGACGGAAACGGCAACAGCAGACCCGGCAAGGCGGCATACGACGGTATCGTCCGCATAGAGCTATGGAAAATCATGGACGAGAACAGCTTTCCCGGGAAGCTCACGAGACTGATAAGAGCGACGATGGAGGGTGTGCAAAATAGTGTGAAAGTTTCTGGCGAACACTCCAGTTCGTTTGGATCCCACCGGGGACTACGACAAGGTGATGGACTTTCGTGCCTGTTGTTCAATATCGCGCTAGAAGGTGTTATGCGGAGAGCCGGGCTCAACAGCTGGGGTACGATTTTTACGAGATCCAGTCAATTTGTTTGCTTCTCGGATGAATATGGACATTGTCGACCGAACATTTGAAAAGGTGGCAGACCTGTACACCCGCCTGAAACGCGAGTTTTGACTGGTGGTGAATGCGGCCAAGACAAAGTGCATGTTAGCTGGTGGGGCCGAGTACGACAGGGCTCGCCTAGGTAGCAGTGTTACGATAGACGGGGATACGTTCGAGATGGTCGACGAGTTCGTCTACCTTGGATCCTTGCTGACGGCTGACAATAACGTTAGCCGTGAATGAGGGTGCGCATCATCAGTGGAAGTCGGGCCTTTTATGGCCTCCTCAAGAAAGATTCACACTTTTTACCAAATGTATCATGTACAGACGCTCATAAGACCGGTAAGTACTCTACGGGCATGAAACGTAGACGATGCAAGGCACTTGGAGTCTTCAAACGTCGGGTGCTTAGGACGATCTTTGGCGGTGTGCAGGAAAACGGTGTGGTGGGCGGCGAAGGATGAACCACGAGCTTGCCCAACTCTTCGGCGAACCCAGTATCCCAGAAGGTGGCCAAAGCTGGAAGGATACGATGGGCAGGGCATGTTGCAAGAATGCCGGACAGTAACCTTGCAAAGATGGTGTTCGCTTCGGATCCGGTTGGCACAAAAGACGTGGAGCGCAGCGTGCTAGGTGGGCGGATCAAGTGCGCATCGATTTGGCGAGCGTGGGGCAGAACCGAGGATGGAGAGATGCGGCCACGAACCGAGTATTGTGGCGTGAAATTGTTGATTCAGTGTTATTTGTTTAGATGTTAACTAAATAACTGAAATGAATGCACAGCCGCAGATGTTCCGCCGGCCAATCTTGTAGCGTAATCGCCTGGTGATCGCTATGGATGTACTCTTCACTTACCAATCCAGGTCATGTTGCCCGCCAAAGATAGGCTACAAAAATGTAGAACGATGATCGACTCTCGTCCATCTTTTCCAAATATGCTAACGGTGCCTTCGTAGCACAATTGTACATCTAGCTTTGCTTAGAACCTCCAATAGGTTGTAACTTACTTATCTGGTTTATCCTGCTACCCCACTACACAGCCCATTCATTGAAGAAATCTCCCAATCAGCACTGGGTTTTTCGACCAGCTAGCTAACATCCGACTAAATTCGTTCGAGCGTCCATCTTGGTGGCGCGTAGCAGCTGCGAAAAGTAGATTCCGTTGATTTTGGTGATCACAAACCCCGTGTTTGAGCTGGCAACCACTTCCTGGATAGGAAATCTATCCATAAACTCGGTATCACCAATGCACATGTGCTATGCGTTACCCATTTGACGTTATTGAGTTGGTCGATTCTGGCAATCAATCCCAAATTGACCTCTTTCTCCACAGTTCTGGTCATTTCTACACAGTTTGGTTCTGTCCGGGACGTTACAGCTCGCACCGGATGTCCGAAGTCCATGCACTTGAAGCATCGCATCGGTGGCCTATCTGCTCGTGTGACGAGTCTCAGTGGGCACATCGACCAGCAAATTCTCACCTTGTTTTTCTCTTGATAGCCGACTTCCTCAAATGGATTGTCATGGCCATGGGTTTTTCAGAGGTCCTTCAGGTTCGGATCGATCTTAACTTTTCGATTTGTACCACTTACGCTGCGGGGCGTCTCTTCGCTTTTTTATTCCTGTCCCTTTTTTCTTCTCCAGCTTCTCTATCTGTTTTTGTTTTGGCGTTGACAACGGTTTGCCATCCGTCATGATTCCTGTCCTTTTCCGGCACACCTTTCCTTCCTCGTTGCGCTGCCTCTTCGGGACTTGATCTTCTCCAGATCCGTCTCGCTTCTTCGTACGTTTGTCACCTTGTACTTTTAAGATCCTCAGCTTGTCAGCTGCTGTTTGCTCCATATTTTTTTCAGTGCCTTTTCGGCAAGCTCTGCTCTAATACTTAGCGCTTTCTGCTCGTTCATGGCAAGCGTTGACAGAGGAATTGAGCTTGCTCTTGATCGCGGTATGCACATTGTGCCGGTCCTTGTTGCCCTTCCTTGAGCAGCGTTGTTGCTCGAATTCGGTGTGTATACTGGACTCTGAATTCTTAATCCTCCGTGTTGTCCTTGTGTCTTACAATGCTCCGAGCAACTGCTATAAGTCGGTAGCTTTTCCGTGGTAAGCACCGGCCACCTTACCGTTTTCTGGAAACAAAAGTACGAATACATAATTCCTATTCCAAAGCCAAATGTAAAAATCTTCTGCTATATTTACTCTCCGCTTCATATTCAAAAAATGTTTAAATTATATGCTTGGTGAGAAACACGCAGCAACATCCCGTTCAAAAGCCATGTTCCTAATGAACACTCTCATAATAAGCTCCACGGTATTGTTTACATAAACAACGAAACAACCAATTTCATTCAAGGCAAACATGCTTCATCTTCAAACGATGAATGCAAAAACGAGCAAACATCGTGTTCTTTAATTAATTTCCGCATTTTGCTGCTCCTTTCAGCTATCACTTATTCCATTAAAATGAAAGGCACCCGGTACATCTCACAACAAAGCCATTTCCGCTGCATAGACACGTTTTCCAATTAGCAACATCTTGATAGTATTTTGAAGCAACTATCTCAGTTCAAAGTGCAGCCTTGTCAAGGTGACACCGTAATTCCACGAAATGGAAATCAATCTCATCCGTTTGGATATTGCACATCTGCCACATCCATTCCCCAATATTACTAACGGTAGGCGTAAAAGGCTCAGCCCGTCTATAATCTTGCTGGAATGGGGCAGACTTGATCCAAAAATAAAACCCCCAGAAAACCTGAACAACAATCGGAGAAATATGATTCGATCCATCAAGTTTTGCCTAATGGGTGGCAAAATGTTTGGTGCGTCGAGTCGACAGCCATGCAAAGACAGTCTTCTGAGTGAAGACATAAATCTAGGTCGAATGGTTTCCACCTATATCGCAATCTCGATACAAATGGATGATACAAAACAGATGAAACGTCTGCGGAATGGCTTTTTCATATCGTTTGATGGCGTACAAATTAGAGCAAGTTTCGCCCTTCTTCGATATGCATTCCACATACATGTGAAGACGTATCAAGAAAAAATCCTCTTCTTCTTTTTGAAATTACATTCTTATTGTAACATAATCTTCTTCTCGGATGCAATTTCTACACTCGCATGACGTTTAGTTGGCACAACGATACTTTGAATCCAAGTAAATCATGGGCATTTAGGTTACAAAAAAACATCCAGGGATGGAACAAATATGCTTTCATATAATAAGTAAGGCTAAGCAAACCGCAACGAGAATCTCTGAAGAAGTTGCTGTAGTAATTCTTAGAGTTATTTTTCAGACAATTATGGAGGAATCCACATGAGAATTTCTAAAAGAACTCCTGTAGAATCCATTTAGAAGTTGCTGTAGAAATCTCTAAGAGAAATCCTGGAGGAACTTTTGTAAAAAATCCTAAAGAAATGATTCCTAAATAGCCTACTCTGGAATGATTCTACGGCTAAATAATCGAACTTTTTTTTTCTACCTCTGACGAAATTCTTGAAAGAACTCCTAGCATACAGATATCTCCGGAAGAATTTGAATCTCACACATCTTAGAGGAACCCCAGGGGTTTACTCCAGTATCCTAAAGTAAAAACTATATTCCCAGAAGACCCCTTGGGAGAAAGTTCAACTAGAAATATCCTTTGACAGATAGGTGTATTTCGACATAAACTTTGAATTATCCTTTACCTGGTAAAAGCGATTGTTACCTATATCATCGTAGAACTTGGTAATGAATTTATCAGTTTAAAGTACAACACTCAATTAGCGAAATTACTTCCCTAACCTCGGAGATAGCTTGAATGTCCTAAAACAGCCATCATTAATTAATGTTATCAAGCCTTCGGAAGCATTCACAACACGGGCCGCGTCCTTTTAAAACGTGACGCTAAAATTGCTCCTTCTAATCATTCAGCACGCTTTGCATGGAAGACACCATAATTCATTGCACAGTGATGAATCAACCAATTGCCACCGGTTGTTAGGTGAAGCATAATCATTATTCAGACACTTCATCGCTGAGGGTCTCATCTGGTTGCCTTCCGTCGCAGTGATTGTCCTCCGGATGTTCGACAGACGCGTAAACGTGATTCCTTGTTTTGCACCATCGAGCGCTTTTATAGCGGGGAAAATAGTTTCATGCCCTAAGAAAACGATGGTTATCACTAGTTTAACCATTAACAGACAATAAAATAATTGGAAATTATCAAAAAATCAGCTACTAAAAATTGTTGTAGTGGTCATTTGCAACTTTTTAATCTTTTAGTGTTTATTTTTCCACCTTGGCGTTTTCTTTTTGTTCTTAGTGTCAATGCTACATTCAAACTTTTTTGATATTTTAGTGCTTATTTTTTACCATATTCTAATCTGTTTAGATCAAATTAATTGTTTGTGCTATTTTTTCATTTTCCTGTTACAAATTTTCATAGGAACATCGAATTATTTTAATTGATAGTTTTCAATAACTTGTCGTTGCTTAATTTCATAGATTTAATTGTAAAAAAAAAAACATTTATATGTGCTCTTTTAAATTTCTTTTTGCTTATTTTGTTCAAACTATTGCTTATCTCTAACTATTTTAATATAACTACTTATCAATAAAACGCAGAATGTCCCTCTTCTTTAAATACTAGTAAATTTGGCTGCCTGTTATCGGTGTGACTTTCACATGACAGGCCTTCGGGGTAAACCACGCTGGACTAGAGAGTGCTTGTCGAGCAGATCCATTTATATCCAATTGAGTATACGATTATCAAGTGATGGAGCAGCTTTAGCGATGATGATGGGGCGCAATAACGATGCGGCTTTTCCCGTTTGTTGGTTGGTTGAGTGGTCAATATTGAGTTCGGTTACTTTTGACGGAAGTGGGCTTTGGCTGACAGGATCAAATTAATTGTTAATTTCACATGGTGATGGTTGGTATTATAGCCCAAATCGACGTCATAAAACTGTTTGAGTGCGGTTTTTTTCGAATATAGTTATTACATTTTAAAATTTCGATGAATCCTATCAGGGCGGCATTTTTATACACACATTTAAGTTACTGATTTGAGTTTTTCTGTTCAGTTGTATAATAAAAGTGATTCTATGATTAGGAAAATTAGATAATCTTTTATCAAAGAAGGACACATTTCTGGTGGACTTTGATCTCCCAACTCCCAGACGAATTAATCTAAATATGGAAAATAAATTGTTTATCTTCCGGGAACCGAAATGCCATAACTATCAGATAGTCTGGGGAACTTGGCGAATTTTGGATGTGTTGAAGAACTTAAAATATCTGGCATGCAATAATAGTGTTGTGCATAGCCTCATGGAACGCGGATACAATTACTGTAAAGCAGTCTTCCCACAAACAGAATCGATGTTCAACTTTGGTTTGAACCTTAAACTTCAAGACCAACAATTGAAAGGCCAAAATGTAAGAAAATCGGGTTTCCACTGAATTTTGAGATTTCTTACGCGCCATACATTTTTTTTTATTTTCATACAAAAAATCTTACCATGGGGGGAGAGGGGTTGAAAAACTCCGAAAATTGTCTTACGTAATTAATGGATCGCTCCTTACTAGCCTCATCAGCGTCGACTGGCATCTATGAGCACAAAAAGGTCTCAATAGCTTTTGGTGAAATAAATGCCTCATTTTCTCTAACTCGTTTTTAGTAGCATTTTTGGCTAAAATGATTGCGATAAATCAGCTTGTTGAGAGAATATCTGGACGATAAAATAACACATAATGCTTAAATTTATGATATTTTATAAGATTGCGCTTTTCTCTTTGTTTACCTTTTGGAGATGAGGCCTTTTCAGTTGTTAGTCTTGACTTGTGGTTGAACCGCAAACGCACACTCTGAAAAAAAAATCAATCTTGTTAGTTTAAATGGCACACTAAAATGCTATTCGCCTGGTTGGGTCTAGCCCTTGTATATAAACCAACAAATCGGACCTAGTATAACTTGACCATATATGGGGTTCAGTGTACGTTGAGCATAATATGCGCTCAGATTAATTCTGTGACACAACCTCATATTCATGTTTGTTTCTTTTTTTGTTGAACCAAATTGAACACCGATTTTGACTTCACATTGAAAAGAACCGCTTCGTCTTTATTTTTCATACAATCAAGTTACACAAAAAATAATTTTATTTTTAAACGATAGCTGCTGGATTTCTCCGCATGCACCTCACAACCCGAGCAGAAGAAAATAACTACTGAATACCAAATTGAGGTATTCCATACCAGATAATTTCCAATACTTACAACCTGAATGAGGTATGAATGAGCCCTGCATAAGAGGTAAAATACCTCAAATAATACCTTCTGCATATTCTACAAATACCAAGCTGATACTTAGATCAGGTATTGTAATACCTAAATAATACTTGATGGATTTTCATATAAAAGCGAAATTTTTCAATACTAGTTCAATACCTCCAGCAGTCCTCAATAGCTGTCGAATACCAAAATGAAGTATTTTCAATTGTTTTAAGATTTTTTTTTTTCAAATACCATTATAATACCAAAATAAGGTATTGATAACTGAACAATACCTAATTCTGGTATGATACCAAAATATGCATAAGTTATTGGCGAGTTATTCTTTCCTCCTCGGGAAGAGTCTCCATGCACTTCGACGATATTTTACGAACGCAGTCTGCAGCTTCACTGTTCTCGTAATTGCAAACAGTCAGTCAGGGGGATGAGTCGCCTTGGAAGGGCACAATCCGGTTGAGATTTCACTGCTTCAGATTCTCTAAAACTCTCGGAAAAGGCGCAAACTGATGCCAACCGATGTTTGGGCGGAAAATGATGTCTGCAATATGGAAACATGCGCAAGTCCAACGATAATTTCTTGGAAAGGATCTGTATGAATAAATACTTACTTTTACTATGCTGTCCATCGGTCTCCACGAAAAAGGCAGTTTTTCCAGGATCTCATCAGAAACGCAATTATCGAGCACATTCGGTGAAACTAACACGTTCGCTGCAGCATTTTGTTTTTCAGTCGATCACGATAATGTTTTCTGGGTGACATTTTCGTTTGACTACCTATCGCTGTTTGTAAACATTGTTGAAAATACTATTTCCTTATACTGGTTTAGTTTAACTTTGTATTTTCGATCAAGTATACTTATTAAACTGGACTAAGTTTTGACCTGCTCCTAAAACAAAATTGTTTAATATTTAAACAATCGACGTTTGGAATATTTCAAAGTGTACTTCGGTTCAAACTAAGGTTCAAATCCACGCGGATAAATTTCTACGATCATATATGGAACTTCTTGGTACAAATCGCAAGACCCTTGAGGCTGTAATAAATGTTTTATTTGAGCAGATCGACTAAGATCATTATTTAGGTAACCTTTAGTGGTAAATTTATGCAAAACCAATTATTTCACTATATCATACATCAAGACACGATAAGTAGAAATTGATAAGCATAAATTTTTCTATCTGTCCGTTTGGTTCATCGTTCTGGTTCTGAACCTCGTATGCTACCGAAATTTGCACCAAAATTTGAACCGCGGTTGTAATCGATCAGTTTTCAAACCGATGTTCACTTTACACATGTTTGGGTTTAGGTTCAGGTTCGAGCGTTTGCACGTCACAAGAACAGAGTACAAGGAGAGAACGACATCGCCACAACCAACGTGTTCGGTGTTCGTTAGGAAGACTGTTGTAGAGAGAAGCGTGTTAACTTTGGTTGATCTACTGTACAATCACAGAGAAACAGACGGTAACACTTAGAACAAATCGCGATCAAAATTATAGTCGAGAGAACATGTACGCCCAATGCTAAAATAGTGTGTTTGGCCGATGGACCAACAGATGGCCGGTAGTTTCTAAACGTCAAACACGAACAAAAACAATGTGAGCGCTGCGGTGGGTGGATTGACCACCTACAATATATTCGAATCGACCGTTAAAAAGGTTGGTCAATGGACAATGGACAATCAGAGTGTGACGTCTGTTGGTCGGTGGTTCAATGTATTATCATTGTTTGATCTGAAGTCTTGAATGATAGTGAACTAAGAAGGAGCGCAGTAGGCTTTCGGCAAACAGACGTGTTTTGAACTCACGTCACGTTATTTTTCGTTTTCTTCGGGATAGATTTTTCGCGATTCTATTGGTGGTTCGATCGGTACTACGCCACCCAGAAAGTTTTTTTTAGTTTTTGTATTTCTCATATTACACCCGATTCTGTTTTTACACGGAGTTTTTTTAACATGGCCGTGCAAAAAAAAATTTCCATACTTTTTTTTCGCCAAAACCTTATTTTGCATGAAACGTCGAGAAATTTTGTTACTTTTTTGCACGGTTTTTTTAAATTTTGAACTGCAAACTTTTTGCACGGTACGCACCTCCCCGTGCAAAAACAGAATCGGGTGTATGTGCAAAATTTACTACAGTGAGTTGAGACCTTTAAAAAATGCCATATGAGGTGAATTCTGAAGTGCTAGTTTGTTGAAGACGTTTCTACACGGCGTACTTTCTAGGAGCTTGCAGGTGCATCGGCTGAGTTTGTTCGTTTACAAAGGAAAAAACGTTGACATTTCAATATGGAAAGTTTTTCGGTTTTAATCATTTTACGGTTCCGGATGCGATATGTTTCATCGGATCTCTTTTATGCTTAAGTGTCTGTCGAAGTAACGTAGCTGTCTTTGCATTGGTAGTTCGACATTTTTTCTCGTTTATTTTGGATCATTTCCTTCGATTTATTCAATTAACGTGTTTCGGTCCAGCCGTACGTCGTGGAACTCGCTCAGACGGATTTTTCGGATTATTTTTTTTTTCTTTGCATTACGGTCGCATTTTTATTCCGGTGCGGGTTTCGGGTTTTTGCATTTTGTATGAACCGCAATATCTTGAGGACACCCACCCACCCCCTTTAGCGTTATGAAATTTGTGAATGAGCTCTAATGCGCTACTCTTAAGGACATTAAGAAGGAAGCCAGAGAAAAATCTGCATAGGTGTTTGTAAAACAAACCTTGTTTCGTATATTGATGAATTGGCGAGAATATATGATGTTACAAATACAATCGTAACAATTCAGTTGTCAAAATTTGTTTTGATTTTAGGTTTGATCAAATCACTCAGCAGAAACGAACCTTTTACTTGTATGTTTTTGAGGACAGTTTGTCGAAAACCGCAAGAAAAGCAACATATATGTGATTCTAAGAAGCAGTGAAAACCTTCAATAACACGCAGTTAAAAATTGTTATGGCAAATATTGAAGGCCGCTACATATTGTTGGGAAGATGCTTTATAAATCCAAATGATTCCAATACTCGAAATCAATGTTCATGTTATCATTTTTTACTTCTGTGGCCAACATGGCAGTGTTGCAAATATTTCTTTTGTACTTTTCGTGTAATTTCAAATTAACCAAAACTAGCAATGAAAATTAGTATAGAACACGTTCAAATACAATTTCTTAAGATTCGGAAGAGCTTCCATTAATTTATCATAATAATTTTGGCATTGCGCCTCGAAAACATGAACAATAATGTATGATTTTATGGATTATTCCTCAATAATTTTGGCATCACTTTTAATAAGCCACCAATACTACAAACAAAACACGATCGCGAATATTTGCCCGTCGTTAGTGTTTTCATTTTGAAAGAGGAAATTAAAATTGAAAATTTAAACTCAGTTCAACGTGATTACCAAGTTTTTCCTCGAATTTTACTGTTGTAACGAAAATAAAATGACATGAGAATGTAGTGATTATATTATTATGGGATTTTTATATGCCAGAGAGTGGTAAAAGTACAGTAAATACTAAGTGGCCAAAGAAGTGCCGAAAAAGTTGAAAACAGAAAAAGGAAGAAGTGGTCATTTAAAACCAATGATTAATCTGCACGATTTGGATTATTTACAATTATTTGAGTAAAGTTTGATGTTTCGGTGGATAGAATGTGGACATCCGAGCAAGAAGTAGCAGTATTGCATTGCAACAATAAGATAAGGATGATAAAAAAAATCAAATCTTTGCCTTGCATACTATTCACTATCTGAATGCTGGGCGAAAGGGGTGGAAGTGGGCGGAGGTGTAATAGGTGCCATATCAGTAGTCATTTTTGGCTTCGCTTTATAATGTCCTTAAAAGACATAGACTCATATGATGTGCTAACTCTTAAAAGACATAGACTCATATGATACGGTTGGATATATCTAGTTTTTCAGAAAATTTGGCAGTGCTCATTGATCAAATACATCGTTTGTTCCGAAGTTTTGGATGGTCTTACGGACTCGGAATATTTTGTATAAATAAAAATGAGTCATGGAGGTTATAAACTAGTTTATACCTCTAGGTTCTAAATCAAGAAGGAAAGAGAGTTAGAACTAGTAGATCATTTGACCTGAACTATCAGATGATTTGACCTGAACATTCAGATGAAAATCGCATTATACTACACTCATATAGGCTTATTGAACATGTTTGGCGAGATATTGTTGTCACATAAGCAGGATCAAGTGATCTCAGAAATCTGTGCTGATAACTGACTTTACACATTTTGAATAACAAATTGAAATATTGAACGCTCTATAAAAACTTCTAGGGTCTGATTAAACTTTTAGTCTTGTTTTCATACGATCAAACGTGTGAAAGGATTTTCACCTCCAGTAAACCAACCAAAATAGAAACAAAACTCAAATCCTCTCTAAAATCTTTTGTTCTATATCTAAGGTCACTGCCCAATGTAATAATTTGGAATAATAATTCAATCCATGCTACAGAAGACGGCAATTCAATTACATGTCGATGCATTGCAAGAATCTCCCCCCCGTTGCAAGTTACACCGTTTGATGGTATGTAAGAACATTTTGACAGTGCTACAAATAGAGTCACAGAGCAAGTTAGTTGCACTGGTAAAAAGAGGGTCCTTCAATAGATATGATGGAAATATATAAAATCAAGGATCTTAACGTGAAGATGCATCGAAGCCAAACCTCAAATTTTCAAGAGCACAAATCTAGAGAACCAGATAGCGGTTTGAGCTGAAAACTTAATCGATTGATCACATGCTGGGGGTGACCAATCGATTAAGTTTTTAGCTTGAACCGCTGTCTGGTTCTCTAGATTTGTGCTCTTGAAATTTTGAGGTTTGACTTCGATGCATCTTCACCTTAAATGTTTTGGACATCTGGACTTTTCAGATATAGCAAAACAAATTTTAAGTACAGTCTTACTAGTCCACGCAAAGTAATCTCAACAGAAATGAGTAAGTAATTGCCTCAACTTCCTCTCGACAAAGTAATTGAAAAAGTTTTCCAGAAATAGTGCTGATGTAACAAACGAGAAACAATTGATTCAAACAAGTGCACCGTGACTTCCAAGAAAAAGTGAACATGCAGAGAAATGTAAAAAAATATCCAGACATTTTCCAATCCAGACCCATTTGCGCATCGAGAAACGCTTTACTAAGTTAGTTTTCGATGAATGAACTAGAAAACATTGGCGGAGATAGGACGAAATTTGTGACTTAATAGCAAAAAATATTCTTGAACATATTTTTCGTTGAAATGCTTTAAATGATATCCACATAAGATGAATGTTAGTTGATCTCGAAGTGTGGAGAACATTTTTCATACGTCTGTAAATCTTTCATCGAGATACAATTTCATCCTGACCCATCAGTGCCTGCCACTGCCAAATGCATTTTAATAAGCAGCGACTGCTGCATCTGGATTGAATCTAGCACTCGTTGATGGCAGTACCGTTTTGATTCATATTACGGACAGCTTCAAATTCCAGACACTCTACTTTGTATGGGAAACATCTCACACGAAATGTTTCAATTTTTACAGTTCAAAAGTTCTAACTTTCAAGGCTCGTTTAAATAAGGATTTATGGAAAATATCTATGCAAATTTATAATGATCAACTGGCTTAGATGTCTCTTTAGTGGTTTTACGATTTCAATTGATGTTTTGACTTTTCTATTTATGATTTTCATGAGCTGTCAGGAATTCAAATCACAGTTTCCGGAATATGAGGCAAAAGTAAGGAAACGTCCGGAATAAGAATCATGAATAGCCCACACATTTCCATTTATTTAAAATTATTAATGCTGCAGAATCAAAATCTTCGGCCACCATTCGAAAGTTAAATGTTTTGAAAGGTCGATTACGCAGAAAAATCATACAGAATGATTTATTTTATATGATTTCTGAAGAGCTATACTTCACTGAGGCCTTAAGTGTCCGTAATATGAATCGAAACGGTATGTTGGTGTGTATGGATCGAACAACACCACGCCAGGGAAAGGCACGGTGTGTCTGTAACAAGTAACATGGGAACATTTCTAGAAACCTGGAGGAAATTTCAAGAAGCCCACTCAGTGCCGTCGGTGCCATAGTGGGGTAATGGTATTGTAAATTGCCGCATGGATGCTAAATGCATGATTTGTGGAGGTTCTTCTTATGCTAAGAACGCCTGTCCTGTGAAAGAAGGTACCAAAAAGTGTGTATGCGCAAAATTTTGAGGGCAACCATGAGACTAACTTTTGGGATTGCCCTTCCCGCAAACGATTCGTTGAGGCTCATACCAGGCAGATGAACGGCAATGTTTTTCGTAGCCGGAATTCCACAGGCATAATATCCAACAATTTTCATTTTTCAGTTACCGATCACTTGCTTAATAACTGCATCTATCAGGTAAATTATAACATGCCCATTTACAAGCTATTTTTCCGTCGGGTAGCCGTTCGAATCTTTCAATTTCAAATAGTTTTACCCAACGAAAATCCAACAAGTAGATAAAAAACCGAATTTGCAACTATGCCATTTAATACCACTAGAGTTTGTATCTTTTTGACAGATACGCGTATTTCAACATCAACTGTAAGGCCATCTTCAGTGTCGTGTACTAGACTCGACTTAAAAATCCAATGAAAATATTGTAGCAGCTAATTTAAGTTCTTTGTCCTATTTTTTTTTTTTCCTACGAGGAACTGTTCTTATTTTTTTCAAATCAAATGGAAATACCCTTTCCATCGCAAGTTAACTTCTACTTTGCCTTTTCATCCATATTTTGAAACCTGAATTCAAAATTAAAAAGAGCCATTTTTTGTAATGATCGAGTGGATGGATCATGGTGTATAAAACATTAAATTTTTCGTCATTTAAAACTAAAGTTTTTGAAGCTATGGGTGTTTCTGTTAAAACACAGTTTGGTAAATATACTTTCATAGCTGCCTATTTGCATTTTCAATGCATGGGGTAGTAAGTTAACAATTATTTGTCATTGGTGACTTAAATGCAAAACATCGCTCATGGAATAATTTACAAAGTAATTCTAACATCAGAATTTTAATTCCGCTCCGAAATACGCGTATCTGTCAAAAATAAATGCTTATCTCTGACGAAATACGCGTATCTGTCAAAATAAGCATTTAGGAGCGGAATTAAAAGGTACACGGTACTTCATCTACTTTTAAGTTTCTCTATTGAGATTCTGCTCAGAGGATTCGAATATTAATAAGAGCAGAATTTTATTTCATGAGTGCTTTCCAGGATATTTCTTGATTCAAACCCCTGATAGCCCCTACTTGTTTTTCCTCTTCTAGAAACCCTTCTACGGTTGATTTGGTCTTAACTGACTCTAGTCATCTTTGTAGCCAACTGGTTACTCACGCTGATTTGGATTCTGATCATGTCCCTGTTACATTTAAAATATCCCATGAAGCGATTCTTAATCCTATCAGCTCCACTTTTAACTATTTTTGAGCCGACTGGAATATATATGAAACAAATATCGATAGTAATCTTGATGTTAACATTTCTTCACAAACAAAGCTTGATATTGACAATGCTCTTGAAACTTTAACAGATTCCATTGTTTAATCCGTGACTATAGACTATTAAACTCTTGATCCGTCTTAAAAACGTGAGAAAAAGGCAATTCTAACGCACTCACCATCCTGCTATAAAAAATATATGGCAAGATTAGCAGAAAGAAATTAAAAAACGGTTTTCTCATTTCGGAAACAAAAATTTAGTAAATAACGTTTCTCAATTAGACCCTGGATCTAAGCCTTTTTGGAAATAATCGAAAATTTTGAAAAAACCTCAGAAGCCAATTCCGGCATTGAAAGAGGAAAACAAATTATCAGTAACTAATTGCGAAAAAGCTAAAAAAATTACTTGCTATGCAGTTTGCATGCGTGCACAATTTTAATGTAGAGCTCACTAGCCTATTCGAAAATTAAGTTACTCAGGACTTCGAAAGCATTCTCAATCGACAGAACGTTTTTGAAAATTCCTGGGTCACTGATTTGGAAGAAGTGAGAACTATTATGAAAAAATCGAAAATATGAAAGCCCCTGCCGTAATGGAATTTTATACATCCTTATCAAGAAACTTCCAGAGAGTATCTCATCATTCTTGGTTGATATATTTGACTTTTTTTTTCACATATTTTCCTGCCAAATCGAAAAAATGCCAAGGTTGTACCAATTTTAAAACCAGAAAAATATCCTGCAGAAACTTCCAGCTATCGTCCAATCGGCTTACTTTCCTCCATCACTTAACTTTTTGAAAAGGTCATTCTAAACAGAAGGATGGTCCATTCAATCCTCGACCGGTGGGATTCGAACCCCCGACCCTCATCTTGGTCTTGCTGAATAGCTGTGCGTTCACCGCCATGGTCATCTGGCCATAAACCAAGTGGTTTATGGGGACGTCCATAAATCACGATTTCTGCAGATTCGTTCGTTGAAACATTTTCAAATTCACGGAGAAAATGCTCGAACACTATCTTACAAATTTTAGGTGTCGAATTCGTGGACATTTTCTTCGTCAGAACGGTATCAGACACACCCTGAACGGATATGCACTGCCAAGGGCAAGCTCAAGGATAATATAAAGTCGTTCAAGTGCAACTTTTTCCGTTCGTGACTTTTTCATGACTTTGGAATCGGCATCGATTGCCATGGTTGCAGTGTTCCTGGAAGAAACGGCGACTAGTGTTTTCTGCTCTTGCAATCAACCAAGCGCAGAGTGTGAGCTGTTTATTAACAACATGAAAGTGCAATGACAGAAAACTAGCACACCAACACGTGGGTGTTGTAATCAAACGTGATATGAAACTGACAACAAGTGTTTCCACATAACCCACTTGGCACTTGGAAGGAAAAGCTTTTGACAAGGTGGCAATAAAAAATCGCTTCAACCTTGGCAACAGATGGATTTAATAATGCTGCTCCTTTATGAGGGAGGCTGACAGTGAAATGGGCGGAAAACGTATATAGTACTTTTTACTTAGCTCGCAGTATGGTGCCCCGGAATTCGGCCTCCCTCCCTTCCAGACGGAATTCAGACAACAAAGAATGAGAAATTTTTAGATCATAAAGGTGGGGGATCGCGAGACATGTATATGCTAATAGGAATTTATGACGAAAGTCTGGAGGAGGAAAAACAAATGAAAGAATGGAACGAAGTTGGAGTGGTTGCGATGCAACGAGGCGTTAAAAAGACTGCTTCAAGTTTTCCCCCAAATTGGTTCACGTTTGTCATTGTTTCGGGTTCAAAAGTAATTAGTAAACTTCTTCGTTCTTGAGGAAGTATCACTGAATTTGTTGCAAAGTTGTTAGGAGTGGACACTTAAAAACTGTAAAACCTTGTACCGAACTCTTTGTACTTTGATGAGACATATTTATAGTCACATAAGTCTATTCGAATCATTCATTTCGCCTTATGACGTATTATCAAGCTTGACAGAAACTCCTCTGCTATGCAAAAACGAGACGATTTCGAGGTTTTGCTGAGGAATACAAATTGATCTCAAAATTCACAAAATGAATCTTTAGGGCAAAGTAGGACGTCATTGGAATTTGTACGCGTCGTTGATGATTGTTTCATTCATCTCAAGGTTTTGAATCAAATAAAATCAATGGGTTTTGCACTGACCCTGCTGAAAAAGCATCAGCACACCTCATGAATGTTGGCGCGGACAATGATTCTGTTTCAAGTCAATATACACTATCAAGAATGAGTTTTATCACTTTGAAATTACACGCTGCAAAATAATAATTGCTGCAAAAACGAATGACGGGCTACTTCGCCTAAAACGATTCGAGTGAGAGTGCTTCGATATCCTAGGATTTTTTCTGGCACTCTTTCTTTCTTGCTTTTACGCTTACTCACACTTTAAAAGAATTCTTAAGTGACCAGTTCGAACAAAACAGGCCTCGCGGAGTTATGATGGAACTATCCTCCGTTGTGTTTTGTGTCGCATCTTCCTCGCTATTTTTTCGTTGCCTCTATGCTTCGTTTGATTCAATGCATAAGATTTTGCACCATGACCTTAGTTACAGTTTTGGAATCTTTTTCGGAATTCTTGTCTAGTACACGACACTGAAGATGGCCCTACAGTTATGATCGAAATATAAGTAAATGGTAGGGGGAGATCCCCAGTACCGGACAGCACCCAATACCGGACAAAGTCGAAACATTGAGAAATCATCGTCCAATCAAGATGGTGTATTAGTAGTAAAGGAAGCTATTATGTTTGCGTAGAATAACACATCCTTGAAATATGCATGCCTTTTTAAAAAAGTACAAAAGATTGAAAATTTCAAAAAATTTGACGTATTGCCTTAATTTTGAGCCTATTTAGTAATTATTTTTGAATTTGAAAAATACTTTGGATCACGCAAGCATATTCGAACATAATCCTAATTTGATAGTATGAATGTATTTTGTACCATAATTGGACTAAATATAGACAAATTACAATTTTGTTTAATCACCTCCTATCCCCAGTTTCGGACAGCCTGATTTGTTATATGATATCTTTGTAATTATTGCACGAGTGTCTCAAAATACATTCATTTTTCATGGATTCCGTCGATCATGGTATCAAACATGCAATAAAATTAGGAAAAATGAACATTCAGAACAACATCGTAAAATGTGCTATTTTTCATCATATAAGAAAGAGGTTTTTGATGGACATCTTGCAAACTATGATATACTAAAATTGTTTTTGTAAATGTTGCAAATGCATTGAATTGGCAATTATATACTATTCCTAAAGTAAACACATTCAATGATGTTCGAATTTACAGAATTCGAGGCATTTCCAGATTGTGTCCGGTATTGGGTGCCACCTTTCAAGATCGATCAATTTGGTACTAAAATACATCATCAAAATGCAATGTCAAAATTCATACTTATATTTTCAAATTTATTTTTGTACACTATAAAAATGATAATATTTATCATAAATAAGTAACACGAGCACATAAAACCAATATTTTACGAATTATGAATTTAGTGGCTTAAGTGTCCGGTACTGGGGGATCTCCCCCTATATTACTAAATTCGGTTTTTATTTATTTTATTTTTTTAGGTAAAGATCTCAAAGATTTATAATCATTGGATATAGTACTATCCTTTTCTGTGACAACTATCAATACCGCACCGACCATACCCAAATCTCAATTGTGAACGTGGAATTCCAGAATATAGGGAGCGTTTCTACCCCATTTAAACTTCAACTCTGACTACTGACTGACTTACTCATTTGTACCGACATCTATCTCGGCGCGATTCAATCCTGTCTTGGTTGGCATCGCAATGGTAGTGGGAGCTATTTTTTAATTAAGAATCTGGAGCAGCTGAAAGGGAATGTGGTTTGTAGGTTAATTAATTTAAGTGCTGTAATTGCGGAAGCGGAAGCGCTGGAGCATATATGAAATGTAGTCGGTTTAACAGTGAATGTACCAATGGCGGTAGGAGATTGTTACGTTTCTCGAGTCAGTCAATTCAAAACGTGAAAGATATCGAATACTGCTGTCTTTATAATATATCTTCGGGCTGTTTAGTGGAATACCTGTAAGTAAATGGAAAATATAGTTAAGTACTATATCATTTCATTTCATCTAGAATTTGTATCCTTTGACAGATACGCGTATTTCGAATTCAACTGTAAAGCCGTCTTCATTGCCGTGTACAAGACTCCATTGATACATGGATTCGCTACCCACACTTATAAAACTTATTGCAAAACCCAAGGCGCAAAGCGACAATTGGTGAGGCTCGTTTGAAAGAGACAAAGCCCCTTATTCCACGCATCAGATGATACAGATATTCCAAATATTCACAAACTAGTAAATTAGTTTCGATAAATCATTTCAACAGACGCATCCCCCACCCACTAGCAGGTTTAACGAATAATCAAGAAATTTCGAATATTATGAGACGATAGTTTCTGGACGTTGCGGTTCTTTTCCTCAGCATTCCAGTTTCCCAAATATTCTTGAAGACTGGTTACTACACCGGAGGACGGATGCAGCATGGAAAGGAGAAGTGAGGACACATATGAGGTAAAGTTGACACGATAAGATTTCCAACTTTTATTCGACGATAAAACTTCCAACAAATTTCTGTAAGCAGAAGAAATGACCCCAATGGGATTCTATATCTCCGTTTTTGTGCGAGCTATTTATTGAGAATCTAGAAAAAAAAATACATGGAGTATTATCGGACAAATGTTCAGAATACGCCGTCGACATATTCAACGTGATCGAGTGGCTGGATCTACCCAAGATTTTAAATACAATGTTATCCAACTGAATTGGAGTATTCCAATGGGCCCTATACTGGATCCGGTTAACATGCTGAATAAGTTCTCTCGGTGTAAGATTCAAGGAACACTTAGCTGAAATGAAAAAAAAATGAATTTCGGTTTAGTAAATCATTAAACACGATTGACCTCAACTAAATGATCTAGTGATAGGGGATTACTTTAATTTTTCTAATATCCGTGAGGATGATTAATGCCACACTTCATCTATGTCTACAATCCAACTTCATCCGGTCAACGTAGTCGTAAATTTTCACCTCAGCACGGCTTAGTTATAAATCTCCCAACGCATAAGTCAGCGACCCGAGCGATAATAGCTTGTGATCGGAACGATTACCATGGCTCTCACATACGGCTGGGAAAAGAATTGTACGTCGAGGATAGACTCTGTATGGATATTGATGTATTTAATTGCTTTTTGCCTTCACTTGAATAGCGTGCACCGTATCAAGGAAAAGCTAATGCCATGCCAATCAAGCACTAAATCTGTACAGAGGAAAAGAATACCTACATTAATTTTCGGTTCGAGTGAGGATGTAGCATAGAAAAACCTTATCGAATACTTGCATTGTGTCCTAAACTGCCCACATAAGCATAAAATTTTGTTTTAAAAAATGTGAAAAAATGTGAAGTTGGGATAGTCCCATATTTAAAAATGAAGGCATAACAATCTCTATATGAACTTGCCACCAATTATCTAAAATATTACATCTAGTATGGTGTCATACTGGTACAAAGGGTTTATTTACAAATTTCATAACGCCTAAAATGACCATTTTTGACACCCATCCACCTTGTAACGCTTTTTGTAGGAAAATTAAAACACCCACTCATCCCTTTCAGCGTTATGAAATTTGTGAACAGGCCCTAATCAGATCAATTTAAAAGTCTGATTCATTAGCTGTTTTCAGCAATTGAAAAACTAATTCAATCCGCACAGATTTGCTAGTTTTGTGATCACTATCCTCGCTCAGTAAATACGTGGCTTATCGTACTGTCAGGATCTACCCGAAGTCAGACGGACGGTGTGTCTAAGTCTAAGCGAACAACACCCGGAAAGCGGCGAAACACTACACATCCGCTAGCCGATGCCTTTGGGCTGTGACCCTCTGCCGTCGTCGCGCCATTTCGAATTTATTCCACCGGAGTCGGTCGATAAATTAGATGTAAAGTATAATTTCCATTATCGCCAGCTGGTCGCTGCCACGACACTACCTATGCTATATGTTGTCGTCTTCGTCGGTAGACTTGGACAACAGTCGTTCAAGCATTTGTAGCGAACTTCCAGTATGCGACATTCGTCCTGCTTCCTTTGTAGAATGCAGGAAAATGGAAAAGATATTACAACTGTTCGCACTTCACAGCTGGGTGTGAACATCCACACTAGGGCGGTACAAAATACCGGAAATGTTTATAATTCCATCTCCTAAGCTTCCTTATAATCCTTATGATAAAATTAGAGCTTCGACAATTAAATAGTTTAAGTATTTAATTGGCTTGAAGCCTCCAAAAGTCGATTATCAAAATCGTTGTCTTCGAAAAGAAAAAAAAAACTCTTTGGCTGGACCATCACAGAACACCATATGTCGACACATACAGTGCGCACCATTAAAAGTTAGTTAAAAAAAAGAATTTTTGTAATTCTACACATATAGTGTCCAACAATTCAACTTTTTAATTGTAAAAATAAAAGTAAAAGAAAAAAATATAATGTAAAATAATATATGAATCAGAGGTTTATGGGGG
>NW_018736023.1:0-30856 GCF_002204515.2 Aedes aegypti
ACATACGACGCTTTTTTTTCTCTCTGCCCCCATCATGTTCAAATTCCAATAAAATACCTTAATGTGAGAAGGGGGGCCTTGAAGAGATGATGCTTCCAACCATCGCCAAATGTACTCATGTACTTTTAAAGCGATGACGAGTGTCATCATACAGAGACATTTGGTTGACGGTATCACCGTTTCGGAATAATTGTTTGACGACTGAACGACAAAAAAATCTGAACTTGTTGCTGAGTGACATTCCGTCAGCTAATTGAATCTTGAATTTTTTGCGAGGTCAATAAAAAAGACAATTCAATTAGTAATATGACATAACACAAGCAGAAAAATGAAACTGGTTTAGACTTTGTTTTTTTTTTTACATTCGATTCGATTTCGATTCGATTTCGATTCGATTTCGATTCGATTTCGATTCGATTTCGATTCGATTTCGATTCGATTTCGATTCGATTTCGATTCGATTTTGATTCGATTTCGATTCGATTTCGATTCGATTTCGATTGTTTTCGATTCGATTTCGATTCGATTTCGATTCGATTCGATTTCGATTCGATTTCGATTCGATTTCGATTCGATTTCGTTCGATTTCGATTCGATTTCCGATTCGATTTCGATTCGATTTCGATTCGATTTCGATTCGATTTCGATTCGATTTCGATTCGATTTCGATTCGATTTCGATTCGATTTCGATTCGATTTCGATTCGATTTCGATTCGATTTCGATTCGATTTCGATTCGATTTCGATTCGATTTCGATTCGATTTCGATTCGATTTCGATTCGATTTCGATTCGATTTCGATTCGATTTCGATTCGATTTCGATTCGATTTCGATTCGATTTCGATTCGATTCGATTCGATTTCGATTCGATTTCGATTCGATTCGATTCGATTTCGATTCGATTTCGATTCGATTTCGATTCGATTTTGATTCGATTTTGATTCGATTTCGATTCGATTTCGATTCGATTTCGATTCGATTTTGATTCGATTCGATTCGTTTCGATTCGATTTCGATTCGATTTCGATTCGATTTCGATTCGATTTCGATTCGATTTCGATTCGATTTCGATTCGATTTCGATTCGATTCGATTCGATTTCGATTCGATTTCGATTCGATTTCGATTCGATTTCGATTCGATTTCGATTCGATTTCGATTCGATTTTGATTCGATTTCGATTCGATTTCGATTCGATTTCGATTCGATTTTGATTCGATTTTTCGATTCGATTTCGATTCGATTTCGATTCGATTTCGATTCGATTTCGATTCGATTTCGATTCGATTTTCGATTCGATTTCGATTCGATTTCGATTCGATTTCGATTCGATTTCGATTCGATTTCGATTCGATTTCGATTCGATTTCGATTCGATTTCGATTCGATTTCGATTCGATTTCGATTCGATTTCGATTCGATTTCGATTCGATTTCGATTCGATTTCGATTCGATTTCGATTCGATTTCGATTCGATTTCGATTCGATTTCGATTCGATTTCGATTCGATTTCGATTCGATTTCGATTCGATTTCGATTCGATTTCGATTCGATTTCGATTCGATTTCGATTCGATTTCGATTCGATTTCGATTCGATTTCGATTCGATTTCGATTCGATTCGATTTCGATTCGATTTCGATTCGATTCGATTCGATTCGATTTCGATTCGATTTCGATTCGATTTCGATTCGATTTCGATTCGATTTCGATTCGATTTCGATTCGATTTCGATTCGATTTCGATTCGATTTCGATTCGATTTCGATTCGATTTCGATTCGATTTCGATTCGATTTCGATTCGATTTCGATTCGATTTCGATTCGATTTCGATTCGATTTCGATTCGATTTCGATTCGATTTCGATTCGATTTCGATTCGATTTCGATTCGATTTCGATTCGATTTCGATTCGATTTCGATTCGATTTCGATTCGATTTCGATTCGATTTCGATTCGATTTCGATTCGATTTCGATTCGATTTCGATTCGATTTCGATTCGATTTCGATTCGATTTCGATTCGATTCGATTTCGATTCGATTTCGATTCGATTTCGATTCGATTTCGATTCGATTTCGATTCGATTTCGATTCGATTTCGATTCGATTTCGATTCGATTTCGATTCGATTTCGATTCGATTTCGATTCGATTTCGATTCGATTTCCGATTCGATTTCGATTCGATTTCGATTCGATTTCGATTCGATTTCGATTCGATTTCGATTCGATTTCGATTCGATTTCGATTCGATTTCGATTCGATTTCGATTCGATTTCGATTCGATTTCGATTCGATTTCGATTCGATTTCGATTCGATTTCGATTCGATTTCGATTCGATTTCGATTCGATTTCGATTCGATTTCGATTCGATTTCGATTCGATTTCGATTCGATTTCGATTCGATTTCGATTCGATTTCGATTCGATTTCGATTCGATTTCGATTCGATTTCGATTCCGATTCGATTTCGATTCGATTTCGATTCGATTTCGATTCGATTTCGATTCGATTTCGATTCGATTTCGATTCGATCTTCGATTTCGATTCGATTTCGATTCGATTTCGATTCGATTTCGATTCGATTTCGATTCGATTTCGATTCGATTTCGATTCGATTTCGATTCGATTTCGATTCGATTTCGATTCGATTTCGATTCGATTTCGATTCGATTTCGATTCGATTTCGATTCGATTTCGATTCGATTTCGATTCGATTTCGATTCGATTTCGATTCCGATTTCGATTCGATTTCGATTCGATTTCCGATTCGATTTCGATTCGATTTCGATTCGATTTCGATTCCGATTTCGATTCGATTTCGATTCGATTTCGATTCGATTTCGATTCGATTTCGATTCGATTTCGATTCGATTTCGATTCGATTTCGATTCGATTTCGATTCGATTTCGATTCGATTTCGATTCGATTTCGATTCGATTTCGATTCGATTTCGATTCGATTTCGATTCGATTTCGATTCGATTTCGATTCGATTTCGATTCGATTTCGATTCGATTTCGATTCGATTCGATTTCGATTCGATTTCGATTCGATTTCGATTCGATTTCGATTCGATTTCGATTCGATTTCGATTCGATTTCGATTCGATTTCGATTCGATTTCGATTCGATTTCGATTCGATTTCGATTCGATTTCGATTCGATTTCGATTCGATTTCGATTCGATTTCGATTCGATTTCGATTCGATTTCGATTCGATTTCGATTCGATTTCGATTCGATTTCGATTCGATTTCGATTCGATTTCGATTCGATTTCGATTCGATTTCGATTCGATTTCGATTCGATTTCGATTCGATTTCGATTCGATTTCGATTCGATTTCGATTCGATTTCGATTCGATTTCCGATTCGATTTCGATTCGATTTCGATTCGATTTCGATTCGATTTCGATTCGATTTCGATTCGATTTCGATTCGATTTCGATTCGATTTCGATTCGATTTCGATTCGATTTCGATTCGATTTCGATTCGATTTCGATTCGATTTCGATTCGATTTCGATTCGATTTCCGATTTCGATTCGATTTCGATTCGATTTCGATTCGATTTCCGATTCGATTTCGATTCGATTTCGATTCGATTTCGATTCGATTTCGATTCGATTTCGATTCGATTTCGATTCGATTTCGATTCGATTTCGATTCGATTTCGATTCGATTTCCGATTCGATTTCGATTCGATTTCGATTCGATTTCGATTCGATTTCGATTCGATTTCGATTCGATTTCGATTCGATTTTCGATTCGATTTCGATTCGATTTCCGATTCGATTTCGATTCGATTTTCGATTTCGATTTTTCGATTCGATTTCGATTCGATTTTCGATTTTCGATTCGATTTCGATTCGATTTCGATTCCGATTTCGATTCGATTTCGATTCGATTTCCGATTCGATTTCGATTCGATTTCGATTCGATTTCGATTCGATTTCGATTCGATTTCGATTCGATTTCGATTCGATTTCGATTCGATTTCGATTCGATTTCGATTCGATTTCGATTCGATTTCGATTCGATTTCCGATTCGATTTCGATTCGATTTCGATTCGATTTCGATTCGATTTCGATTCGATTTCGATTCGATTTCGATTCGATTTCCGATTCGATTTCGATTCGATTTCGATTCGATTTCGATTCGATTTCGATTCGATTTCGATTCGATTTCGATTCGATTTCGATTCGATTTCGATTCGATTTCGATTCGATTTCGATTCGATTTCGAATTCGGATTTCGATTCGATTTCGATTCGATTTCGATTCGATTTCGATTCGATTTCTATTCGATTTCGATCGATTTCGATTCGATTTCGATTCGATTTCGATTCGATTCGATTCGATTTCGATTCGATTTCGATTCGATTTCGATTCGATTTCGATTCGATTTCGATTCGATTTCCGATTCGATTTCGATTCGATTTTCGATTCGATTTCGATTCGATTTCGATTCGATTTCGATTCGATTTCGATTCGATTTCGATTCGATTTCGATTCGATTTCGATTCGATTCGATTCGATTCGATTTATCGATTTCAGATTCGATTTCGATTCGATTTTCGATTCGATTTCGATTCGATTTCGATTCGATTTCGATTCGATTTCGATCGATTTCGATTCGATTTCGATTCGATTTCGATTCGATTTCGATTTCGATTTCGATTCGATTTCGATTCGATTCGATTTCGATTTCGATTCGATTTCGATTCGATTTCGATTCGATTCGATTCGATTTCGATCGATTTCGATTCGATTTTCGATTTCGATTCGATTTCGATTCGATTTCGATTCGATTTCGATTCGATTTCGATTCGATTTCGATTCGATTTCGATTCGATTTCGATTCGATTTCGATCGATTTCGATTCGATTTCGATTCGATTTCGATTCGATTTCGATTCGATTTCGATTCGATTTCGATTCGATTTCGATTTCGATTTCGATTCGATTTCCGATTCGATTTCGATTCGATTTCGATTCGATTTCGATTCGATTTCGATTCGATTTCGATTCGATTTCGATTCGATTTCGATTCGATTTCATTCGATTTCGATTCGATTTCGATTCGATTTCGATTCGATTTCGATTCGATTTCGATTCGATTTCGATTCGATTTTCCGATTCGATTTCGATTCGATTTCGATTCGATTTCGATTCGATTTCGATTCGATTTCGATTCGATTTCGATTCGATTTCGATTCGATTTCGATTCGATTTCGATTCGATTCGATTCGATTTGGATTCGATTTCGATTCGATTTCGATTCGATTTCGATTCGATTTCGATTTAATTCCATTTTGAAGCGACTACTTAATTAAAGCAAGCAGGTTCTCAAAGAAAACAAGGAAAACTGATTAAGAAGGCCATATGTTTGCAAAAAAAAAAAGAAAACATAATTTGATACGTATTTCTGAATTTTTACTACCTCTGACGCCAAGTCGTTTATTGTTTATTTTTTGCATATTGAAACATGCAAATGACTCGCTCTGTCTTACCTGTGATTTACGTAATTTGTCTGGATTCCTGAAATTCTTATGAAGATGTTTCTAGTTTTGCGTAATTCCTTGCGTCAGCAATCGATCGATTATTGTTGAATCGATCAAAAATATTAACTTAAAATACTGCACAGTACCAATTTCCAAAACCCTTCAAGAAATTGCCACCATAATTAACAAAAGATCTACCATTGGCTCATCCTTTAAATCAAAAACTCACATTACTTATAGGCAACTGAAATCGCGTGTAATTCTGCTTGATCAGGCAATTCACCCAAAAAATATGAAGACCCAATCTTCAATGCACCGCCGTGGCGTGCAAATTGTTGAGAAGGTTATGGACTCAATTGCAAAGTTTTTCAATAAAACGAAAAACAAAAACTATCGGCTGTTCACCTTGGTCAGTTCCGAAGAAATCGTAATTCAACCATCAATCGCATCGCCAGGTAATGGCCATCATCGACGATGATCATTATCATCCCAATTCGCACCAATTCCCCTCGTAGCAATACACCGGCCACTCTTGAGACTGACCATCGGACTTCACGCATGAGTAATCCAATTCGCACATGTCAGCTGAGCCCAGTTGGGCTTTGCTCAACTGAGCTCACCTTTTCATCGTCGGCCAACTGGCCTATTATGTCATACCCTCTTTCGAACTAGTCGGATCGTCAACAAACAAGCGAACGAAACCGAAATCAACGCCCGGATGACCTTCGGGGCAGAAAGTGCTCAAAGCCAGATCTTCGTCTACGCCTCGCTCTCACCCGCTCTCTCAGCTCCACACAACGCTCTCCTGCCAGCTTCAAGTGAAAGGGTTGTTCACACCAAAAAAAACCGTCTTCATGAGAGATGATGTCATAATCTGTCATAACGATCAGGCTGGTGTCTTCTTCAACACTTTCTTCGGAAAAACTGTGTCAAATCACTCGGACCGGGTCAAGTCATGTCGTCGGCTCTTAGCTAATACTAATCTCCCTTTTCCCATCGTTTATCTCTTTCCCCCCCTATTTTAGATTGTAGGCTCACAACCCGTCTCCGTTTACCGTAGTTAGTTTTGCCTCTGTACAGTTGTTGCACACAACAACCCATCATCCTTTATAGGAACTGAAACTCGCACCGTTCCTAAACGACACCAGTACAAACACAAACACACACAATGAAGAACCTGCTGCAGGTAACAGTCGTGATAGCGTGCAGTGCGCTGGCCGTGATGGCCATCCCAGTGCCAGAACCGGACCCGAACCCAGCGCCTGCACCCGCGCCGGAACCAAAGACTGACATCGAACTGATGAAAATTCCCCTGGAAGGGGATCAGGTGAGTAAAAGATGCAAACTTTTATTCTATTTCTACAAAACTAGATGAAGCATTTGAATTCCCCTTATACGATGATCTTTTCCCTGCCATCACTTCAAATCAAACATGGTTCATATCTCTTTCATTTTTCTTGAAAATATGGTCTAGATCTAAATTAAATTTTTTTAATGAGAAAAAAAGTATATGTCTATGTTTAAGGTCAACGCTTATCGAAGGTTAGCAAAGAACTCTTCTGAATATGGGCCTGCAGATTAACATGTGTAACCAGTGACCTTTTTCATGATAATTGATACTCAAACAAGCTTAGCGAAATATGTCCTAGCGCGTTCCAAACAACTGTTGAAGATAATCTAAGAACTCTTTGAAGCACACGTCAATTGATTCTAAAAGCACAACCAATGAACCAGCGGAGGTTAAAATTTAAGATTCATACTTGAGTAGAAGAAATACGACCTATCAATTTTTTAAGTTCAACGACTTGTATAGAATAATCCAAGATCATCGTTTAGTATATTTACATAAAACTCCTAGTTTACTAGATTCATGTCGCCGAGTCTTGCAAAAGCCTTTGCTATATTTAATCTTAATAAAGGAAACCTCAGGGTAATCACTGACCTGATGATTTACTCTGCAACTGAGGAGCTGAAGCAAAGAATGTCAACATTTGGAAAAGTGTTATAAGACCCCTTGGAAATTTGGCAAAGTAATCCTAACAGGGTGCCAAATAGACTTTTTACAACAAGTTATGTTCAGCTGGAACAGTTATACATCCATCAATGTCTATTACATCTTTAAAGTACCGTCGTGCGGGGTGACTTTGGGCCACATTTTCTACCGCAAACTTAAAACCAGAATCATGAAAACAATGTGACAAGTTTCAAGAATACGTTATGAATAGTCACTGGATAGCCATGGATTAGTTTTTTGACACCCATATTGGCCATGAGATGCATCGAAAAGGGCGGTCAAAGTCACCCCCTAGGCCCAATGTCACCCCGCACGGCCGGTAATAGGGGTATTAAATTAAAATAAATTATTGGTTATTCTACAATGTTTCAAAACAACGCAGTGCAACCCACACAATTTAAACAAGATTATGACTGCACTTTTTTGAAAGTGCAAGAGTTACGCACTTTTCAATTATTGGCTAGATTTTTTATAAGTACCGCTATATCTCACAAACTATTGGAAATTCCTCAGCACAATCTTTGGGCAAAGTGTTCTTCACTCCAAAAAGGCACATCACGGTGCTCCAATTACCGTTATTATCAAATAAAATATACCATTCAAACGGCAGTCAGCAGTTGATTCCTGACGTTGTTCTGCACCTCTGGGCCGATTTTGAAAAAAATCCTTAGTAAAATCCTTAGTCAGAATTTTGAGTTACGCCCTTTTGAAGTTTATATGATAGAAATCACCTAAAATATGCCATTTTTACTTGTTTAAACAAAGAAATTATACAAAAATAAGTAGTTTTTGATTTTTATCTGGTTTTAGATATAGAAAACACATTTTCCTAAAAAAAAATCTAGACCGACTTTTGAAAAGGGCCAATGCTATGTTTAGTTATTACTTATCAACCAATACACGAACAATTATATCTAACAATCTAACGCCTGATAATGATTTTAGGAAATTGTCCAAAGCATTCAAATATAAATGAATAATTCTTGGATATGATATGCAGATACGCCCTTTTGAAGTGTATGGAAAGAATATTGCATGGTGAATTCCGTTTTATCTATAATCAACGGTTAGGTGCATACATAATCATTACACCTTTGCGGTTGTTCTTATTTCATTAAATTTAACAAGTTGCATAAAATTTACACGTACACATATTATCTAGATTGACATTAGAAAAGGGCCAAAGTATAATTGAAATAAATACACATCAATATAGCTGAACATCAATGTTGATCGCAACATTCGAATATAACATATCTGTACCGTTTTGTCTCAAATTCCGAACAGACTCATATTCCGAACACTCAGTTTTTGTATGGCGGTTTGGTTGAAATGTTTCGCTGAAATATGTCACCAAAAAACAAGGAAATGGCAGTCAATTGCAATTCAATTTTAACGTCTCCAATATAATTTATACCGCGGCAGTAGTGATGATTCTCTAGTTTGAGACCAGTTAGAACAAGCTCAGATGAATTTATTTGCGAAATTATCCATTTGGATACGATTTATTCGTGCTGTTCGGAATTTGAATCAAGGTGTTCGGAATATGAGACAGAATGAACACAGTGTTCGGCATTTGAATCAAAATGTTGTTCCATACTTTTGCGTAAAAACAATACTAAAACTAATTAAATCAACATTTTTAATGGTACACCCAACAGCTAACAGTTAGGCTTTGTGATGAAATTAAAATTCACACTAATATCAGTCAATTTATGCCAATCAGATGTATTTGAAGTCACTGTTGGCCTTAAGTGTTCGGAATATGAGTCAAAACGGTATCTACATATTTCTATATGCTATATTCTATTCAATTATATTTAATTCTTTTCTATACTTATCTGTTCTATTCTATTCAATTCTACTCTACTTAAATTTATTCTATTCTGTTCCACCCTACTTGTTCTTATACATATTTTTGTTGTCATCAACAACTGCGCGCAAAAGAATTGAACGGTACACTTTCGATGTTTGTTCGACTTTATAGCGCTGACAGGTCTATGAAACAGCGCTATGCACAGACTCCGACGCCAGCTCATTATGTCAGCCTAGTCCTCGACCAGTCGCATTGCAGAAGCCTTTTACATGAAACTTGGTGATATGATATTTTTGAAGATTTTGTCAGACTCTGCTACCTTTAAAACAAGGATCTAGCTCAAATGAAAAGCATTTAATACAAAATGCTTCAGTTCCTTAAAATACATAAAAACTATCATATATAAGTTGAAACCCTTATTTGGACTTACTGTGAAATAATAATTCAAATCTTCATCTGTGCAGAGCAATTTTTTACAGAGCTGGGAGCGCCTAAAAAGCCGTACAAATATCGAAACTGTATCATTCAAATCTTTTGCGCGCAGTTGTTAATTAATACAGTCTCTATTTTTATATATAAATATAAAACAATAAGGATGGATCAGAGTAGAATAAATTTAAGAAGAGTATAATTGAATAGAATAGAACAGATTAGAATAGAAAAGAATTAAATAGAATGGAATAGAATACAGACGTATAATATAGGTTCCGTAAAATGGGGTAACTTTGATAATGCGGGTAACTTTGATAGTACGAGACTCACGACATACTTAACGAAATAACAAAGTTAAGCAAAACGAATGCAAAAGTAAAAAGTATCAGTATGACACTTCATGTCAAAGCTATTTTCGTTAGAATCAAGTACATTTGAGGATTTATATGCAAATATTAAAAATTTATAAGATTTCAGCATTTTTGAAACGCTCCCAAACAAAATGTTCTACGATCACTATTTGATGAAGTCATAATGAGTTCATCGCTTATCCTTGATAGCCTAGTTATGGTAGAACATGAATTCAGTCTCAAATCTCTTAGCGAAAACCATTTTTACAAACTGGGACCGTTTTTGTAATCTAAGTCGAAAATTTCCATATAGCGTTAAACGCTTAGAGCTATGCAACGCCCTGTAAATGTTCCGTAATTGATTCAATTTTGTTCAATTTATACTCCATTATCAAAGTTACCCCAAAACAGAAAACCGACTTTCAGTAATATGAAAAATTATATATCCATTCAAAATAAATCTTTTGGCAATCTGTCAACTGAAATCGATAGTTAGAATACCAGTACTTGTTTTTAAAAATATAATTTATAATTCTTTGAAACAGCATGCCTAAATATTCAAGTTTTCTTCGAAAAAAAAACTATCAAAGTTACCCCGTTTTACGGTACAGATAAGTGATGTTCGCGTGTTTCGGTCAACTTTGATACAGTCATTATGCAGCTATATTAAAATGTGTATATTTCCATTATACTTTGGTCCTTTTTCAATGTCAGTATAGATAATATGTGTACGTGTAAATTTGGAATCGTTCAAATATTACGTAACGAGGAGATTCGGTGGTGTTACGGTTCATACATTTTCCATACAAAAGCTGTAACGTGAGGGAGGAAAGGGGGTCTCAAATTGGAAAATGCTGCGTTACATTATATTTTTTCTATGCTAAAATTCTTGCTAAATTGAATGACCGCAAAAGTGTAATGATTATGTATGCACCTAGCTAACCGTTGATTATAGTAGGAGCAGAATCCACCATATTCCATATTCTTTCCATACATTTCAAAAGGGCGTATCTGCATATCCTGTCCAAGAATTTTTCATACAAATTTGAATGCTTTGGACAATTTCCGAAAGTCACTACCAGGCGTTAATTTGGTGGATATCATTTTTCGTGTATTGGCTTATTAGTTATAACTAAACATAGCATTGGCCCTTTTCAAATGTCGATCGATTTTTTAGAAAAATGTTTTTTTAAATATCTAAAACCATATAAAAAATTAACACTACAAAATTTTATTACAATCTATTTGTTAAACAAGTTAAAGTTACATATTTCGTGTGATTTTTATCATATAAATTTCAAAAGGGCGTAACTCAAAATTTCTGACTAAGGATTTTTCTCAAATTCGGCCCAGAGGTGCAGAACAACGTCAGTAAGCAACTGCCGACTGCCATTTGGATGGTATATTTTATTTGATAATAACGGTAATTGGAGCACCGTGCACATCTCTCGTGAACATGTCGTGACGGTACTCTTATGTTTTGCGTAGTGTTTTAGTGCAAAATCTCCGAAAAATGACAGTTTTTCACGTTTCTTGGTCATAATTCAAAAACCGTTTATATCTTTGAATGACTGTCTTGAACAAAAATATGCTCCTAAGCAACACAATCACTTGTTGAACAATTTGATAATCTACAAACGATCCTTCTTTTTGTTTTGGTCATATTCACACTTCAGTGTTGGTGTTCTTGTATTTTGTACACTAAACACCGAGAAAATCGCCGCGACATGTTCACAAAAGTTGTTTTGTTTTTTTTTGTGAAGAACATTTCTTACGAAGGTTGCAATGAGAGACTTCCAATAGTTTGTGAGATAGAGCCGTATTGAGGAAAAACCAAGTCCAAAGGGCGTATCTCCACATTTTGAACTAATCTTTCAAAACTCAAATATGGCTTTTCTAGTATGAGGTGTGTACTTTCAGGACCTGTAGACAGAATTTTATTTACATTCGATGACCTCGAAATTTTGCACTGTGTTATGGAGGCTTTACAGACGAGAAAAAAAATCGTTTAGTACTGGACGTAAAATCATCAAGGGGCTGTCCATTAACCACGTGATATTTTTTTTTTTTTTGGGATTCCAGACAACCCCCCTCCCCCTCATAGTCATTTGTCGATACAAAAATTGTACGGACCGTGATCATTGGCCAGAGCACCCCTCCCCCCATAAATGACCACGAGGTTTATGGACGGCTCCTATGATCCAGAAGGGTTGCCCTTACACAGGCTCAACAAACATTACCAGTGATCTCAAAGGTTAAATGATAAGTTTGATAATCATGCCAGCTCAGTCAATTATGCTCTATATAACTTTGATATCTGCTACCCTTCCAGGTTATCCATGGACTCATTTGAATATAAGTTTTCAGATCTGTAAGCGTTGTTTTTGCATTTTCGGAGCTCAATAAGCAAGATTTATATTGCAGAAGGCTCTAGAATGAATATAATCCTTCAAATTTTGAATACGAAAAAAGTTCAATTAGAGAAGAATTTCCCGAGGAAAAAGTTCTTCCTGAACCGATATTCCGTAAAGCCTGCTTATCAGTACTCAAATCCAATTATTCTTCGCGATTACTCACTATCCGTCTTACTCCTTGACTTGTTGAACTCACCTACTCCAATAGAGATCTCTCAGTCAATGAACGTTCTCCCGAAATCGATGCAAGATGCTCTGATGTCGTCGATTCTGTGATCCCGAGAAAGGAGACTTATGGACGATGAGCTCAGACTATCCCAATGCCAGAAGTTTTAGGAGATCCAGTACTCCATTCGGTGTGTGTGTTTGCCCGTACCTACATACTTCCATACGATATTCCACGAGTTCTCACTATTGCTTCGGCATCAGCATCAATAACATTTAACATTTCGTTGTTCTAGCTGCTCTACCTTCTTTGTTACCTCCGCACTTCACTATGGGGAATCAGGCGGTCACAAATCGAAAAAGTTTTATGTTTTAAATCAGTTTTCGTTATTTTTGTGTTATTACTAACAAATTAATTAGGAAAAATTCAAAATTTGAAGATCCTACTGGGTTTAGTTTCTGAGATATACACTATCAAAGTCAGAAATCGATGCAAAATTTACAGTTCTTGGCAAAAAAAAACCTTTTTCTTCAAATTCATTAAACAATTACATTTTTGATTCATGCTCTTCATCCAAATACGTTCCCATGAACGTTTTAACATAAGATTTCTGCTGGACTATTGAAATAATATCATATCACTAATAGAAAAAAATATTAAAAATGACATATAATTTGCAATTGGATTAGATGGACAAATTTATGTGAAGATTTGCGAAAAAGTTACACGTCTTCTCAGTGAGAATCGAACTCACGACTCCCCGATCTCTAGTTGGGGCGCGTTACCACTACGCCATGAAAGGACTCATGAGCGCAGAAGTTAACCTGAATTGGATTTCAGCTCAATAATCACGTGGTCCTTTTTCGGAAAGTGCACCTGGCGTAGTGGTAACGCGCCCCAACTAGAGATCGGGAGTCGTGAGTTCGATTCTCACTGAAAAGACGTGTAACTTTTTCGCAAATCTTCACATCAATTTGTCCATCTAATCCAATTGCAAATTATATGTAATGTTTAGCTTTTCGGTAGTTGTTAAACTTCCATTCGGCCAGTTAGCCGTAAACAACGATTCATAATTAAAAACAAGTATTTAAAATGAAATAAACAGAAAATTTTAGAAATAATGCCAAATTTTAACTTTGATAGTCAAGAACTTTTTTTCCTCGCATTTCCCCACACTTTTGTTTAGACAGAAATCAAGCTTGAAACTTCAACAAACATGTCCCGCAGAGAAATCTTGCAACAAATTGCAACTTTGAAAGTTTTTTTCATTTTTTTGTCATTTGATTTTTTTACCGTGCATGCTTAAAATGCGTTTCCTTCCACATTAACAAAGTTTACAGATGGTCAAAATCTCTTTATTTTTAGTTGACCTACAAATGTTGTGATATATGTCGGACACATGTTTTTTATTTTGCCTTAAGGGTAGCCATCTTCAAGATAGGGTGGCCAGAAAACATGATTTTAGGAAATATAAATTGAAACGATTTTCAATCTGTTATTTTTAAACCAAAGGTAGCGAATTCGTTTTTATTTTTTACTAAAGTGGTGCAATTAAAATAGGTGCTATAATAGTCTTCAGTGGCTGGATGGTGAACGAGAAAGAACGATCAGCAATTAAAGAAGGAGATATTCTGTCATTCTCGGCTATACACACGTTGGCAAAAATGCTAAGAACGGTAAAACTCGAAAAAATCGCCAATTAAATAGAGAAGGTTGCATATCAGATGGCCAGTTTGTTCACCACCCTGAAATGTTTAAAGTTATGACAATTATGAGTGTCAAAAACTTTTCGGGAAGTGGGCTATTCGGAGAAGCGGAAAATTCGGGGATCTGGTGTTCAGGGTAACGACATTCGGGGAAAAGTAGCAGAACCCATCGAAGTAACTACAGTAATCGATTTCCCTTCTTGCTGATAACATGAGCAGATCAATGTTATCGATTGCTGCCCTTGTATCAGTTGAAACAGAAAAATATCTAAAAAATATTCAGTTAAAAAAATTTATTCCAGTGACGGAACTCAGAAGAAAAATTTATAATTGAAAGAAGGGTAATTTCTGGATAAATAATAAAATACTATAGGCAATAATTATCCTAATATGCTTTAGTTTATCCAAGAGCATATGATTGTTGAATAAAGTGACATTTTGTTTCAATTGACAAGCCTGATGTCATCAGAAAGACTCAATATAAATATAGAAACGAATGTCATCTTAAAAAAATCTTGGCCAAACGACTATTATATCAAACAACCATTATGCCAAACGACTTTATGCCAAATGACCTACTTTGCTTACCGTCTATCGTTACTCTAATCAATTTTGTGAGCTTCCCTGGACAACTGTTCTCGTCCATAATCTTCCATAGCTCTACACGGTCAATACTATCGTATGCCGCCTTGATTCGATGAACAGATGGTGCGCAGGTACTAGCCTCATCCGTTGTCGATCAGCCGTCATTGGAACCTGCTGATAACTTCTCATAAACTCATTCCTACAGTGATAGACGACGGAAGATAATCTGAGATAGCACTTTGTAGGCGGCGTTTAGGATAGTGATAACACGATAATTTGAACATTCCACTTTGTTGCTCTTTTGTAGATAGGGCATATAACACCTTGCTTAAACTCCTCCGCGTAGCTTTTCCGTTTCCCTGATTATGGCTATCAGCCGATTCAGACAAGTGGCCAATCTCTACGAGGCCATCTTGATGAGTTCGGCCCCGATACCATCCTTGCCAGCGGCCTTGTTGTCTTTAGCTGTTGAATGGCATCCTTAACTTCCCCCATCGTGGGAGCTAGTTGGTATCCATTGCCCACTAGACTGGCCCTTAAACAAAAAAGTTGTAAAATTCAACGGGGCACCCCCCCTAGATATGTGCCTTAGGGTAAGACAAAAGCTCTCTCAAAATTTCAACTGATTTGGTTGCTCCCCCAGCTGGCGCATTCAATTCAAAGTTTGTATGGAATATTCGTCTCAAATATATTGAAAATTGACCCTATGTCACTGTTTCGTCTCGTACACTAGTTAATCGCGTTCAATTGAGCCCAGAATGACAAATTCACTATTTGATACGCTAATGAACATAGTTGTCGAAGGTTGTATCTGGATTTAAGCTCATTTTCATTAAGCTTTCAGTTGTTGAAAGTTAGGCTTAGATCAGCACTCCCGTATAATCACACATGTGCATGCACCTTGTGCCGCAGCTCGCCCAGCGTCATAGGTGGCTATGATGTGCTTAGTGGCTACCACCCAGCAAAGTTGAAAGAAATACTAAGAAATATTGCAAATCTACTTCAGATAGTTAAAACACCAACTTTATCAATTTTAATCATCATAACAACCTTCTATAATATTGTTTGCTATAGTATCAAGTAGTGTTTTTGACATTCTGGGTTCAATTGAACGCGATCAACAATTTTCCTGACTCAAACGGGAGATGATGTGCTGTTTCCTATATGTTGGAGCTGAAAATCCCATATTAACTTCAATTCAATTGCGCCAGCTCATGGAACGACCAAATGAGCTGAAACTTTCAGGAAGTCTTCTTCTAACCATAAAGAATAATCCTGGCGGGTGCCCCGTGGAATTATACAACTTTATTTTTTCTCCCATACTAAGGTGGGCCAGTCTATTGCCCCACTGTGATGACGTAGCCACTGCCCTGATTTTTTGTGACTGTGTTCTCTGCGCCATTCTGGTGTTCATCGCAGTGCTGGTTCCACCTTTCGATCACTGTTTGTCCGTCAAGATGCTCCATCCTTATCCCTGCACATTTCAGCTCGCAGGCACGATGCCTTTGCGGGATGTGTTGAGTTTCTGATAGAACTTCCGCGTTTCTAGACAACGGTACAGCAACTCCTTTTCTTGGCATTTCTTCATGCTTCGCTTTTTATCCTGGGAAAAAGGCGGGTTTGCTGTTTCCGCTACAGTCTGTATTGTTCCACGTTCTGCCGCGTACCATGCTGCAGCATTGCAACCCGCGCTGCATTTTCTCCTCCAAACCTCATGGCACTCCTCGTCAAACCAATCGTTTTTTGAACTCCATTCAACATATCCGACAATGCTTTCGGCAGCGTCGTTAATGGCTGCTTTGACTGTCTTCCAGCAGTCCTCAAGAGGGGCCCTATCGCGCTCGCCCTCATCCGGCAATGCATACTCACCATGCTGCGCGTACGCATTGCAACATCTGGTTGTTTCAGTCGCGCTAGATTGTACCGAGGCGGGCGTCGGTACCGTACATCATTGATAACGAATAGTTTTGGGACGCAGTTTCACGATCACCAGGTAGTGGTCGAAGTCAATGTTAGTGCCACGATAGGTTTTGACGATAGGTTCTGATTCGGTTATGTCGGAGAAGATTTTACTCTTCGTAAGCCTCTCCTTTCCATTCCATTGTGAAAGAATATGAACTCTTTGACCACTGGGAAACCCTTTTGAAAATTATAAGTTGTAATTTATTATCTGTAAGTTGAAGTCCTACAAAAAACCGTTGGAACCTTATGCTACTACAAAGTAACCAAAATCTTTCGGAGATGACTGTCAACTAATCTACAGTGGTCTTTATGGAAATCACAACATAAATCTTTAAAGAGGTCCTTCATACACTTCCAAGCATCCTTAGATATCTCTGAAAATTCCTTAGAAACCATTGAAATCAATAGGTTATTAGTGTATGCTTCTTAGAAATCTCCGAAGTCTTTGGAAACTACTTGAAAACCCCTGGGATTATCTTTGGAACTCCTGGAAATCTTTGTAGAATCGTTGTAAAGTACGTCCTGTGAACAGGTGAGAATTTATACGGATAATGAACTCAGATTTCTGAGCAAGGCATTGCTGAACAGTGCATCTATCTCATTTCGTTACTGACAATAGAGGATAAAGTGTAACAAACCAACTTGTTTGTAGTATTTCTCGTTCACTTTCAGGTGAATCTTAGTTTTAGTTCCTCTACCCGATTATATTTGAGTTTGATGGGACAGGAGCCTGCTTCTCAGCTTAGTGTTCTTATGAGCACTTCCACAGTTATTAACTGAGAGCTTCTTTTCCAATGTTGCCATTTTCGCATTTGTATATCGTGTGGCAGCTACGATGATACTCTATGCCCAGGGAAGTCAAGGAAATTTTCATTACGAAAAGATCCTGGACTGACCGGGATTCAAACCCAGACATCTTTCAGCATGGGCTTTGCTTTGTAGCCGCAGACTCTAAACACTCGGCTAAGGAAGGCCCCATACAAGATACTTACCAACATGGAATTCTTGGTTTTATATAGCTTCAAAATCAATAGTGATGTTTCTTGATTAGTGAGCGAAATATCATAACCTTACTGTTCTTCTGACATTTTATGGTAAGAGATCAATAGAGCTCAACTTTGTTTTTCATGCATAATTTCATTCGACTTTGAATCACATCCAAACGATCACCAATCGCTTCCAACTAGAATCCAATCTCGCCGACTTCCGTATTCGATGCCAGATATCAAAGCCAGTATTCAAGTTTTCAAACCACAAAAAAATAAAACAAAAAAGCCAAAGAACGGTGCAACCCTTCCCTCATCAGGTTGCTCCATTTGAAGGTTTTCGAAAGTCCAATCTCCAATCGGAAATCGTTAACCTTTGCGATGTATCTTGCTCAAGGTTCTCCGGGCAAGGTGTTCGTTCTACCACTCACCTTTCACGGATCAGGCTGTAGGAAAATTTGGCATTTTTCATACGGAAGCGTGAACTGATTTAGGAACTGTTGGAATGACTTGAATCTGTGTGGAATCAAATAGATGTAGCGGTAAACACGCAAGAAGACTTGGATGGAACACCAGAAAGCAGATGAACATAAATCTGAGTAATCTTATTCTACACATAAGACATCGATTATTTTTTCTCGATGATTAAACCATATTTTCGATCCAAATTGTATCATCGTGACTCTGCAACGTTATGCAAATATGCACCATCAGGCCGGATTCTATCCGGACGTGTGTTCGACGGCGTTACCTTGCATTCAAATTGACCAATTCTTCGAGTTCATCACACCCGAAGAACGCCGCTTCCGTACAGCTGCCGGAAGGCAACCGCGATTCCGTTGCTCCACAATTAAGCACTTGCAACAACTGCCGCCCTCTTGTCCGACTACTAGGTACTGTAGGGCAAATCGAAAAACTTCAACCGGATTCTTCCATCGCCGCCGAAGTGAGGTGAAGCCTTGTTTAAAACAAAATGTTAGGTAAGCGCGTGATAGCCCGATAAAGTGCTGGGCCGCTGCCTTTTCGCGAGGGAATTGCATTCCTGCACGCGACGATAACTTCAAGTGCGATTGGGTTGGCGACTGTACGACAACGTTCAGCGATAATGTTAGCATTGGCTGACCGACGAAAACACGAAAAGTTTGAAATCGAAGCGAGTGTCTTCCCCCTATGGCCCCCTTGGTTCAAAACATTTCGGATTGTGTGTCATAATTACAGTGGAACTTCAATTTACAAGCTAGATTGGGGGTTTTGTGATTGAATTGGTCGTCAAATAAGATTTTTTTTGAGATTACAAATAGAAGCAATTCTTGGTTACTTTTGAGGATCGCAATCAGACTGATTATGCATGTTAAGGTTTTCCAATAAATCATCAGAGCTTTGGCATGTGAACATTACATGCCGTAAAAGGATTGCAGTATAAGTTCTAGTCACTTAAAACATTGTAATCCTTTGTATTCCGTTTGGTAACTTAATGACTGCGACAGAAGTTACAGTTCATTCCAACAACTTTGGTGTAGTAGATACCTTCAATAAACTGGCATAATTGGCCATTTTTTTATAGTTTCCAATGGGTACATGCATGACCTGATTCGCTACTCACCACATTAGTAACGTACATGCGCCTAGTGTCTATGCACCAAAAAATAGACAAAAGGTAATGCGAAAAATATTTGTATGGCGAATTATTTCTCAAATTTAGGAACTATTTTCGAAAAAAATATTTGGGTACCGGTTGTGCATAATGAGGATGACTATCACGCCTACGAAATATTTTTTCGATTAAATCATCCATTAACAAGATATTTGAAGTTAGATGCCTTTCCCCACAAAATTAAAATGAGAAAACTTTTGCTGATCAACTGTGGGCAAAAGCAAAGCAGGTAATCCATTCAATACTGACGTTTAACTACTCATATTTGTAAACGGATTTTTGTTTTGGTTTGTATCGATGTTCTTGATCCTAAAGGATCTACATACAAGCATTAGCAATTGCATATTGCTGGTAAACATAATGGCGTTGATGCTTAATCTTAGTGAACGAAGTATTGTATTGATTCATATCGAAACTCTTGGTCCTCCAAGGATATCATGAAATATTGTCTTCAAGGTTCACAATGCGTAACCAGTGATCTATTTTATCTGCATTAAACCACTTCACTGTGGCAAAATATTTCTAGCTCATTTCAAATCAAATGTTACAAATTTCATAATGGTTTGAATTGCTATTCAAGCAAGTGACATTCGCTCCAAATGTTATAAAAATTGGTTAAAGATTTGGAAAAGCAGTAACTTAACTAGTAACTAAAGTTTGTGTGTTTTAGACGCAGAAAATTGTAATTTTCAGTGGAACTTTCATTGCATGGATTAAGGGTGAAGAAGAAACGAAGCCAAACTTCAAATTTTCAAGAGCACGGATCTGGAGAACCAAACATCCGCTTAAGCTGAAAACTTAATCGAATGGTCACTAGCTGTAGTGATCAATCGATAAGGTTTTCAGCTCAAACGGACATTTGGTTCTCCAGATCCGTGCTCTTAAAAATTGGAACTTTGGCTTCGATTCATCTTCACTTTAAAATGAAGATTAAAATGTTCATTCTTTTTGTTGTCGAAATGCTGCCCCACTTTACTCTAAGTCTGCCTTTCTTGGTTGGTACATAGTCTTCAGTAGGCAACCGTAACCGTGGTAGCGCTTTCTGCACCTTATAGAGGCTGCCTTCTTTAAATGACAACTACGATTATACTGTCCATAACTTCAAAACAGTCACATTCGACATTTTTGACAAAATGGAGTTAATACCGGGGAGAGTCATCAAATGATAAATACTTTCGACTGAAATCTGTGAGATTGTTCTAGAAAATTCGAAAATATACCAAGTTATTTGTCACATTGGTAATTATAACCGCATAACAGTCACTATTCAGATTATTAAATGGGCCTCGAAATGTGATAGCAATAAAATTGTCCCTCGCTGCCCCGAAATCTTTTGAACTGTCTCAGAAGTTGAACGTCAATTGTAAGTAGCGCAGTATTGGCTAAACTATGATAATCTAGGTCACTGTCAATACTTTTGTGATCATTTGTGCACATTTGAATTTTTTTTCGCAAGTTAATTGTCAGAGGTGAATGAATCAGTTATTACGCTTTAGATCTTGTAGATTTTTTAAACCTGTGTTTTTTAGATGACTTAGAACTTATGTTGTAATCATCATGATGAACAGTTAAATTCTTCAACTTTTACTGAAGATGCTCCGATTTTACAATTATTCAATATAAAAGAGCCTATAAGATTTCAAGATGTATATTTCCACGAAGCTCTTGGATGATTCAGATTTTACGAGCAATATTTTCCATCATACCTTATTTCAATCAAACGTCAAATTAGGTGAACTCGTGCATTGGTCCATTTTAGCATGATGTTCATTTTACCACCAACAGCTGTTTATTTTACCCATTTACCCCCAGCTGTTTATTTTAACATTTTCATCATTTTTTTGTTGGCGATAAAAATTTGTGTAAATTTATCTATTTTTGTTCTGAATTCGTGTCGCTTATTAAGATAACATACCTATCTTTGATGTTGTGCGACAGAACTATACAAATTCATTGTCTTTCTATCAGAAACAATGTGATATCCTCCTCATTTTACCACCCTGCCCCTATTACATGAAGCTTTCTTTGCTAAAGTTGCCATTTATGCATTCGTATTATCATGTGACAAGCACTATCCAGGAAAGTTAAGGAAATTACCATTACGTAAAAGATCCTGGGTCAACCGGGTATCGACCCATACACTTTCAGTATGCATTTTGCTTTGTAGTCGCGAACGCTACCATTAGGCTAAGGAAGGCTTCGAGTATTCTGGAGCAGACATTGCAGAGTTCACGCTCATTTGAGTTTGAAGCACGATCAAAGCAAGCGGAACAAAAACATCCTATCTGTATCGGTCCATGATCGGCAATGCTTCGCAAGTTGTAACAAAATGATAAATTGCAGCAGCAAACGAAAGCCCCAAAGAGCGAGCGATGATAAAACACGTATTTTTTTCTCACTAATGTACAATTGGTGATAGGTGTTTTACTCTACTGGATCATAAACAATCCCTAAACATCTGATAGTAATAGTGTCCCACAGGCAGTGCCGTAGCGTGCGGTTGGCCAGGTTGGCAACCGCCAAGGGCGCCAGGCTTCAGGGGGCGCCAAAATGTGTGACGAACCTGGGACATTTTTAAGAGATACATATTTAGTAAGTGCGATTCGGAAGTCACAGTGTCTCAATCATATACATAAACAAATTCCGACAGAGGACGAATGTTGCGTCATTTTTCTTACATAATTTATTAGCTTTATTCATAAACATGGTAGATTTAAACTATTTCAGGACAGATTTTAACAAAATATGTTGGAAGCATCTCAGAAGGTGTTGAATTCAAAATTCCTGGACTGATTAATTAACATTCATTCAATAATTTCGAAAACAATTCTCCATAGCAATGATAAATCAGCTTATATGTTATTATAGTAAGATTCAACATAATTGCTGGAAGGATTCAATGCATTCATGCATAATTCCACAACAATAAGTCATTAAGCCATATGACAAAAAATATTATATGGGTCATGAGCAGAATTTAAGCAGGATTGTTAAACATTAGTTTACTGGTGTTCTCACAGCTCTGATTCAATTCTGATCGAAACTATCACAGAACCCTGAAAAGAATGTTCAGAGATAATTATATAACATTGAAATTTGAACATGAGTGGAAAAACCAATGATAAAACAAATAAGAAACCTATTTTTTGTAACAACATATGTTTTTTCCTTCAAAACAATGCTCTGAACTGAACGATGAACGTTTTTTAGCAACATTGATTTCATTAAATGATAACATTTGACATTCAAATCTTTTTTTTGCCATTTTTAAATGATCTTTTTTAAAAATATCTTGGTAAGATTGGCTTAGAAATCTTTTTTTTTTATTTGTTTGAGTATATCCTGAAAATAAATTTTCAACTTTAATAACGTTAATTAATTGCGTAAACTTTAACTTTTTATACAAATTTATTGCACTTCTTTTAAAAAAATTCTTATGATTCTCGTATGATTCAGAGCTAAAATATTCGACAAATTTTCGATTGATTAAAGGAATTATTCGAACTTTTTAATATATTTTGCAATTTCCTCTCGTTTTTAAGACAACAAAATATTACTAATATATAGCTTTAACATTTATTGAAAATTTCTTTTGATATATTGGATAACTTATGAAGAAATAAATGAATCAGCAATGTCTACAATAATCTTTTCAGAAGTATGAATTTCATTCAACCTTTAACAGAGGCATATGAAAAAAAAAAAATACAATATAATGTTTTTGAAGGTTTCAAGATCCTCTTGGTGCCGAAAACAAAAGCTCATATTTCAAAAATGGTCGCACCAAATCACTTCATTTTTTCACAACGGACTTTCATAAAAGTATTTTTGAAAGTGAATGAGCGGATATGAGAAAAAATAGCTTGAAATATTGTCTTGGGTTCGCTTCGGTCACAAGGAATTTAGGAATATCTCCAGATCCAGACGATCAATGATTAAAATCAACACATTTTCTGAAAGAAGAAGAGCTTTTTGATCAATTGAGAAAAAATATTGAAAAACAAAAGGTTATCGCAATGCTAGTAGAGGGGTTAAACTCTTCTCTGGCCATATGAAGAGTAATTTTATCGCAATTTTGAAAAAATCTTCAAGAGCCTCCGGTAATTCAGACAATACGTTTTTGAACAGATTTAAAAGATTTTGTGCTTTTTCATGCACAAGTGTTACCAATGTAAGCTAATGCTCAAGTTTTACATGAACTTTATCTCGACATTTTTGAGAATTTCGATGAACAATCCTTTCAGGAAACGCCCTATAATTTTTAGAAGAATCCCTGAAAATATTTTGAAATTTCACGTAAACCTGCAATAAATAAAGAACTTTAAATAAGGGGCGCTCAAAATGTGGTTTGCCAAGGGCGCCATGAAGTCACGCTACGGCTCTGCCCACAGGTTTGGAGCTTGTTTAAATGGATGTTATGATGCACTGTTATCCCCCGATCTAAAGCGAGCTGAAGCAGAAGATGATAAACAGACTCTTATGATGTGTTGCGGTTTATGATTGTTACAGGGAGCGATAAGTGAGAGATACTCTCAATTCTCTCCGAATTCAATCCCTGTTATGGAGTATTAATTACAATTGAATGATTTTGTTATAGGTTCAATATGTCTGAAATACATTACTGAGCAACAGATCAAAAAAACGATACGTAAAGTGAAATAACTTAAAACGAAACTTCGTAAACCGAGGCTCTAGTGTACTGCGTGTCGTCATCCTTATTGTCGAAGGAGTGTCGAACAGGATTGATTCGATGCTTAAACCAAGTGCAAGAAAGTACTTGCCCTGGTTATGAACTACCGCATTCTCTTACAATTCATATTCATGTGCCTCGTTAAAGCACGTATTATGCGCACTAGCTAACGAATTGAACAATGCCATAAAAAGTTATGGCACACTGAAACAAGTAGGTACACAAATATGATCGCACTAGTCGTCGGTCAAGCCGAAAGATCATCATCGATGTGGCAAAAACTACCTAATTGAAGTGATAGCAAAGGGGTACTGGGGAGCAAGCACGCGTCGATTACTAAATGGTCAGCGGTCATCTTCCCACCATTGTTAATACTGACGAGGAGGGGGCACCTAGTCAAACGTCGCCACAGTGGACTGATTTGGGCCGATAATCGGACTTAAGTATTTTAAATTTAGTTTTACAGATTCTGCCATATAGTTTTCATGGCAGGATCACGAGTGCGTTGAAATCGCTTTCTCCTCACGTTTTTAAGACGGATCAAGAATTTTATATCATCGTCTTTAATGACGGATTCGAATTTTATTTCACATTTTGGTATTGCACTGCCTCTTGCTTCAACAATAGAATTCGTTATCGTTTCGAGAGTATTGTCAATATCAAGCTGTGTTTGCAAAGACATGTTAACATCAAGATTATTTTCATTGTATGTTTCATATGTTCTCCAGTCGGCTCGTAAATAATTGAAAGTGGAGCTGATAGGTTTAAGAAAAGCTTCATGGGATATTTGAAATGTAACAGGGACATGATCAGAATCAAAATCAGCGTGAGTATCCTGTCGGCTACAAAAGTGACTAGAGTTGGTTAAGACAAAATCAATCGTTGAAGGGTTTCTAGAAGAGGATAAACATGTAGGGCTATCAAGGTATTGAATTGAGAAATATTCTGGAGAGCACTCATCAAACAAAATTCTGCCGTTGGAATTACTTTGAGAATTATTCCATGACCGATGTTTGTCACCAATGACAAAAAATTTTTGGCTTATTGCGAGTCAATTTTCGCAAGTCAGTTTGGAGCAAATTTACTGCCTGCCCAGTGCATTGAAAAGGCAAAAAGGCAGCTACGAAATTATATTTACCAATCTGTGTTTCAACAGGAACATCCAAAGTATCAAAACCTTTAGTTTCAAATGACGAAAAAAAAATGATGTTTTATACGCCTATGAATGATGGTTGCAACTCCCGCACATGCTCCATCCAGTCGATCATTACGATAAGCAAAAAAGCTTGGATCTCTTTTGAGTTTGAATCCAGGTTTCAAATTAGTACAGTAATAGCTGCTATTGGTATGTTTTAAGATGTTAGAAATAATCTTATTCAGCGGTTTCCGAATAACTCCGATTACGAGTCCGATCCAGCCCACTGTGATCGCCATAGCTAGAGTGCCCCCCCGGAATTGAATCATCATCCTCGATTAGCCGTAAGTTCAACCAGCAAAGCTAAAGTTGGTTCACGTGCCCAGTAATAGCCAGTGGTGCGTGCGAGTGTTTGTGACGCTTGATCGAGCTGCTGCAATAGCTACGTATAGTGTAATAGTCGGCCAAGGGCAATCACGCACGAAGGGTGCACTACACTAAGGGGGGAAATTAATGACGACGGCAGCATCATTAGGCTACTGATGGAAGCTAGAGCGGTAGGGTCAAATTATGACGGATTTTGATTGATTGATCAGGTGGCTGAAAGAAATTTGACAAATTAGAAACACCTATTATAAACAACGAATTCATCGTGATTAATGATTTCCCAAAAGGCCACTAAATTAGTTACGCTTCCGTGAAGCTAGTTTGATGATTTTCCAACAAGGTCCAAATAAAACTTCACTAAATGATCTTAATTGAAAATCCATTTCAAGTACTTTGAATCTCGTTTATTACAATTTCGGTTTTCTTTTAATATGTCGGAGCATTTCTTGGCCTTGAGGTAACGTTCGTGGCTAGGCCCTGTTTAACGTGTCTAGGTTCGATTCCTGCATATTCTAGTTTTTTTTTTGGATTATAAGCGGTCCCGTTCGTCTGCCTGGTATGATCCTCAACACTCCCAAAAGTTTTGTAACTTGTGTACCTAATGGACGACCATCTATTTTCCGTTGAAATTCCCAATAAAGTTGTGATTTCATACGCAGATTACAAAGTTAGTTCAGATATTATGATAGGGGGCGTTCCTTAGCCAAGCGATTAGAGCCCGTGGCTATAAAGCAAATCCATGCTGAAGGTGTCTAGGATCGAATCTCGGTCGGTCCAGGATCTTTTCGTAATGGAAATTTCCTTGACTTCCTGGGCATAGAGTATCATCGTACCTGCCACACGATATACGAATGCGAAAATGGCAATTTTGGTAGAGTAAGCTTTCAGTTCATAACTGTGGAAGTGCTCATTGAACACTAAGCTGAGAAGCAGGCTTTGTCCCAGTGGGGACGTAATGCTAATAAAAAGAAGAAGATATTATGATAAATTAAAATGAAAAAATCTTCAATACTTTTTTCAAATGTTTGGTTCCATCTAGAAACATTTATGACTCATTGCACACCTGCTTTGCATCATAGTTTTTTTTATTCAATAAATTTAAATTTGCAGATTGAATTATTGATTCTTTTCGATTGCCAATAAACGAAGCAATTATTACAAACGATCCGATAAGCAAAGGCCGATAATTTAATAATCGCCTATCAATCACCGCTTCTTCTCATCATCTGCGATCGAACGAAATTGAAACGAAATAATAACCGATAACGATGCAACTTGACCGATCGAAACCGAAAGCCGTTTCAAAATTGATCCAATTTTCGCCTCCGCCAACCACCAACGATTCTGCTTGCTTATCTTGACCGGCTTTGCGTTGGTGGCGTCGGTTGTTCACTTTCATCACCGATTCACAAGCACCGAGTTGTGAGGCATTTAAACGAATACGTTTTCAGTGGAAAAGCCCAATTGCAATCGAATTCAATTTGATTTGAGAGCCTTCGAGCTGAGCTGTAGAATCGATCAAACTGGTTACTTACTGGTTTCTTGAAAGCTGGATATCATGAGTTATGAAATTCCAGAAGCCTATCAAAACAGGTGTTAGCAAAAGAAAATGATATGCTTTCATGTACTCACGACTTCTATGAAGTATTCAGATTAAATAAGTTGATACACGATAAAACAACTGTGATCTATTAAGTTTTGAATCCAGAGACTATCCAAGGTTATCCAAGTACTAATTAAAATACAGAATTACACGAATGACCAGTGATCTTTTTGAGATTGAAGAATACCCTAAAGATTTATGAAATGTGATGATGATAGCACATGTTTCGAGTTCAACAATTCTTTGTGGTTATCCAAAAACTATTATGAGTAAAAGTTTCGAAGAAACTAACGCGCGTTTAATCTTTCAGAAGATTATGATCATGGAAACCCATACATAATTCATCAGGTTTTGAGTTCAACAGATGATCAGGGAGCTATAAGGACTTTGTTCAGTACAGGACTTTGAATTAAAAACGTTACCAATAATCTCTTAAAGATAAGGTTTACAGTGATGTGGGCTCATAGGATAAGTTTTAACTATAACTCCGCACGCAGATTATCATTTAACTCGTTCGAGTAGACTCTCAGATAAATAAGCATATGGTGGTCTCTTGAAGATTAACAAGTAGGGATTATACCCAAACTCTATTGAGAACAGGACTTCAGATCTACAACCGTAACCAGTGATCTTTCGAAAGTTATTGAATTAATTTCATACTCAAGCAGTCTCAAACATCCATAAGTTATAAGGTTTTGATTCAATCAATTGCTTACGTTTATTGAAACTCTTTTGAGCACAAAATTTCTAATCTTTAAGCTTAATCAGTATTGTATATATACTTAACCAATCTCAAGCAAACATTAGTTCTGAGTAAAACAAATATGTAAAGTCTTCCAAGAACTTATCCCTATATTGGCCTTCAGATCTTCAAGCGCAACAATGTACCTTTACCTATTTAAAAATATTTAATAAGGTTTACATTTGAAAAGGCCGGTCTGGGACATGTGAGACTTTTAATGATATATGCTCCAGTGCTTTTTGGTTCTCTGGACTCCACTGCACTGCTCGTCATGCTCTTCGTGCGGACCGATTAAATGGCGAGGTCGGTCTTGCGAATCCAGTTGAATGGTGACTTCCAGTACGCAAGCGCCTTTACAGCCCAAAGCCGGTGATTCCTCTATACTACTCGCCATAGTTCCCGACAATGAAGCTAGTCTAATCCGGTGGAGAGCTCACCGACGGAGAAATATCTCCCGGAATCGGTAACTTTACGCGGTGGTCTTACTCCGTTGTTGGCCGGTACAGTGCCGAAGTCGGCCCATCGATTCCAGTTGGAGGATGGCTTCCGGCTCACTGGCGCTCCGATGACTCACGCCGGTAGATAGCTACGTACTACTCGGAATAGTCCCCAGTGGTGGATCTATTCTACTCCGATGAAGACTTCTCCGCCGGCGGAAGATCCTTCGAACTGATGCTATCCGGGCAGGTGCCGAGGTCGGTCCTGCGATTCCGGTGAAAGGATATTTCCGGTTTACGCCCCGACGACCATTTGCTGGTGCTAATTCGCGGTCTACTCAACTAGTCCTCGACGGCTGACCTTTTACCCTGACCGTTAACTCGATGCTGGTTGGTTAGGTGCCGAGGTCAGTTCTGCGATTCCGGTGGTTCGCAGGTGCCCCGACTACCCATCACCAATTAATTCTACGAGACGTTCGAACTACTCGACCTAGTCCCTGACGAAGGATCTAGCCTGCTCTGATCGCGGCTCGACGCCGTCTGGTCTTTTGCGTGTTGACACATTTTCTGCACGATAGTTTCGGGGTTCAGATCTCCCTCGCTGCTTCCAAGCATTTTGTTCCACACTTCCGCAAATGTTGAGCAGTCAAAAACTACGTGTTGTGGTGTCTCCTCGATATTTAGGCAATCTGGACAGTGTGACGACTCTGCGTGCTCGAATCTATGGAGACACTCTCTGAGACATCCATAACCTAATAGGAACTGTGTCAGGTAGAAGTTCACCTCTCCATGCTTCCTATTTATCCACGTTGACAGGTTTGGTATGACCCGGTGGATGCATCTTCCTTTTTCCGCGCAATCCCACTCATGCTGCTACGTCGCCATAGAACCGACTGTGACCATCCTCCTTACATTTCTGACATCTCTTCGTTGGTAGTGATGCAAATTAGGACCATACCGACTATAACACATACAGCATCTGACGATATCGCTCTATACGCACTCGCAACTCGCACTATGCCGAAACGCTCTGTTCAACTTTCCGTGGTTCTGTTTTGTTTTCAGTGCCTAGCCCCAAGCAGGAACTCCATACCTCAGTATTGATGACGAGACATTAGCTAGCAGACGCCTCGTACTGCTGCTTGGACCGCCTTAGTTTGGCTGTTAAAATTCAGTAGATCGTCGATCATTACTTCCAGGTGCTTCAATGCGCTTCGGTGCAATCACATACCTTCCGACGTTGACCTTCATCTGCTGAACCACCTTGAAGTTGCTGGTAAGTACCACCTCTGTTTTATGGTGAGTTATCTGCAGTTTGACTCCGCTCATTCAACCCTCAAATGCGTCAATTGTTTCCATCACCGACATCTCCACTTCTTCCAGCGTCTCGCCCATCACCGTTAGTGACACATTCTCCGCAAAACCAACAATCTTCACCTTCTTCAACAAGACTCCGACGTACATCCCGTTCTAAGGAGTTGGACTGAGAATGGAACCTTGTGGGACGCCCACTGTCACTTGCATTGACTTCTGCCCTTTATTTGTTTCGTATATCAAGATTCTGCTCTGAAAGTAGATCTTCAGGACCTTGCACAGATAGTCGGGAATCTGCATTTTGTGCAGCGCTCCGACGAAAGCCTCGTAACTGTCGCTGTTGAATGCGTTTTCTACATCTTACTTTCACGTCATTTGCGGAATCCAAACTTCATTTTCGACAGCCCGTCTCCCTCACTGAACACTTCATCCACCTGATTCTTTCCAAAAGTTTTCCGAGCGTATCCAGCAGGCAAATGGGCCTTAAAGACGCTGGAACTTTCAGTGGCTTCCCTGGCTTTGGCAGCAGCACCAGCTTTTAGATCTTCCCTATTCCTGGAAAGTTACCTTCGTCAAGACTTTTGTCCAATTCATTCCTAAACATGTCCGGATATGACAGGATGGCAGATTTCAGCACCTCGTTCAGTATTCCGTCTGGACCTGCGGCTTCTTTCGATTTTAGGCGTTCCACCGCTAGTCGTTAGACACTTGCCGTCCCTCGGCGATTGCTTCTGCGTCTTCACCGTACGGCGTTGGTGGCCACCCTAGTAGCACACATGTTATAATTGAGGCAGAATAACTCTTATATAACCAGATCTGGTCATATAAGAGTTATTCTTCCTCAATTATAACATGTGTGCTACTCGGGCAGGACGTTGGGTCGTGTTTCTGGAGGACACCTTTCACGAACATCTTCAGCTTGTCTGGCACATCTCAGCTGGTGTCGAAGGGCCCTTGATATTTACC
>NW_018736024.1:0-33102 GCF_002204515.2 Aedes aegypti
CATAATCGGACTAAAGTCAATAGTCATAAAATGGCAAGTTTTAGTGCATACATGAGTATTGTTTCTCGTTTTGACAAATACGTGTTACTCATTTGATAATTTAAATGACTTTTAATTAGCTTCCAAGTTTCTAAGCTAGCAAATATTTCATTGAATAGCCATGTATAATGATGCTCTTTTTAAATTAATATATTCAATTAGCCAAATTTTAAGCAAAACAATTAATTCAATTAACATTTGTACTTAGTGTATGATTATTTTGATGTATTTATTCTGGCAAAAGTTTTAGCGTATTTGTGGAAATATCGACAGTTTACTTCAAATAGCAGTGCAGTGTATGGTAGCACCTATGGGGGAAAGGGTGGTAAAATGAACACCATAGGGAAACCATCTTATTTCTAATAGAAAAACGATAATCGTATAGTTCTATCGTACAACATCAAAAATCAGAATGTTATCTAAAGCAGCGAAACAAATTCAGACTAAGATAGCTAAATTTAACATATTTTATAAATAGCCAAAAAAAAAAAAAAATGGAAATGTCCATTATAGAATCAACCCCCGAACATTTTGATTTATGCTTTAAATGTTTATGTCGACACATATATCGAGCTGTTCGGTGATCCAATCCGCATGGTTATTAAATTAATTAACTTATTATGCGTGGTACAAATGAATAAATTCTGGTTGGAAATATAGAAAAAAAAACACGTGCTCGGCTGGGATTCGAGCCCAGGACTCTTGTATGCTAAGTTATTAGTTTACCAAGTGGCTCAGTAGCTTAGTTGGTAAAACGCTCGTCTAGCATACAAGAGTCCTGGATTCGAATCCCAGCCGAGCACGTGGATTTTTTTTTATAATATCACCCATAATTTATCCATCTTTACCACGCATAATGAGTAATTGAAAACATTTGTTAAATATATCAACTAAAAATGATAAGCTACTTTCTGGAAGTTTCTTGATGAGGATGTAGAAAATTCCATCATCGCCAGGAGCTTTCATATTTTTGAATTTTTTAATAAATAGGTTCTCACTTCTTCCAAATACAGCTCTCACAGGCCATTTTCGAAAAACTTCTCTTGATTTGAGAATATTTTCGAACTCCTGAGTAACTTGATGTCAAATGGACTAGTAAGTCCTAAATTAAAATTGTGCGCACTTTCAAACCTGCATCAGTAAGTTTTTGTGAGCTTTTTCACAATTAGTTTGTAATAATTGGTTTTCTTCTGTAGTTGTAATATCTTGTTTTCTTTCAGCTGGATAGCGATTGAGAATCTACTTCTTGGGATATTTGAAATGTAACAGGGACATGATCAGAAATCCAAAATCAGCATGAGTAATCAGTTGGCATACAAACATGACTAGAGTCGGTTAAGACCAAGTCAACTCGTAGATGGGATATCTAGAAGAGGAAAAACATGTAGGGCTATCAGGGTATTGAATTGAGAAATATCCTGAAGAGCACTCATCCAAAATAAAATTCTGCCGTTGGAATTACTTTGAGAATTATTCCATGACTGATGTTTGGCATTAAAGTCACCAATGACAAAAAAATTTGACTTATTGCGAGTCAATTTCGCAAGTCAGTTTGGAGCAAATTAACTTGCTGTCCAGAGCATTGAAAAGGGCAAATAGGCAGCTATGAAAGATTATTTACCATACTGTGTTTTCAACAGAAACACACCCAAAGTTTCAAAAACTTTAGTTTTCAAATGACGAAAACAGTTCATATTTTATACGCCTATGAATGATGAATTTGCAACTCCCCCACATGCCCCATCAAGTCGATCATTACGATAAACAAAAAAGTTAGGATCTCTTTTGAGTTTAGATCCAGGTTTTAAATACGTTTCCGGTAATAACTGCTATATGCACGTTATTAACCGTAAGAAAATTAAACAGCTCGTCCTCTTTACCATTCAGAGACCGAGCATTCCAATTTAAAATATTTAAATTATTATTTGGATCCATTAGAAAAACGTAATCCAATAACAATTTGATTTGTAAATTTTACACCAACTTGGACTGCTTCAGTCATAGTGGTGGCTTTGAACATTACATCAATCATTAGCTTCAATTGTTCAGTTAGAAAATTAAAATCAGAGGCAGACATGTCATGTGATTTCCCATTCGAATTTCCGGTAGACGAAGAAGCGGAGTTACCTGTGGCGGTAAGGTTTTTTCCATTTGATTTGAAACAAGTAGAATGGGTACCCATGGAACGAACAGGGGAGGCCCAGACAACCAGAAGTCGCATAACAGTTTACGAAAAAAAGTCGTTTATTTATACAAATTGCATCACACCCGCACTACATGGTGGATGAAATCGTTTGATCGATGAGTTTCCTCACATAAAACGTTATTTTATGAGTTTGTATGTACGTTTTGTTTTCGTCCCGTATACACGTACAAAGTTAGTCGGATCAATCCGTAGCAGCTGTCAAATGAATTTTGTTATCATAAATTAAGTCGCATAAGAGTACAGAATAGTCCGCAATAAAATCTACACACTCGCATAGCATGTTATTTTTCATCATATAAAAATGCACGTATATCGCCTCCACTTTTGTACGTTTAAGGCCTTTTCGCACCATCTTATACGTGAAACTTTTCATATATAAGCATCGCATAACGCAAAAGGTGATTCCGTTATACGTACATTCTGGTTGTCTGGGGGAGTTCAAATTTCCTGCTACGATATCAGCAAAGGATTTACCGTGGGTAAAAGAAATTGAAAGATTCGAAACGGCTACCCGACGGATTAAAACAGTGGTCACCGAACTGCGGCCCGCGAATGGATTTTGAATGTTAATGTGATGCGGCCCGCATGTTATAATTTTTATTCATGCTGGTGTTTAATCCTTTGCTCTTGCAACTTTGTTCTTGGAAAGTCAGTCATTGAAATCATGTAAAATGTTTCTGCGTTCATGCATCTTCATGGCATAAGGAGTAATATGAAATTGACTTTGACTCATTCAAAGGTTCAAAGTTTCTGAAAAAACTGATTTTTCTTTTAGAATCTTGAAGGCACGGCTATGGGCCTGCAAAAGTGTTTAAGTCTCTAAAAATCTCTCTTCTGAACATATTTAAGTTTACAAAATTGAACCAGGATCTTGGAATGCTGATTTTTGTTTTCAAAAATGTTTCCTTTCTGTAAAACTTTTGTAATTATGTCATTCGATTTTTTTACTATGGATTGCTTTCTGAATTGTTGAGGAGCCCGAACGTAAAGAAATGTTATAGTATTGGACAATACATCTGCAACTTTTTCGATCTTCCATACAAAATGGTCTACTTTTGTGGATAAATCTCAGTTATTTATAGCCCGATATGAATAAAATTCACACAGCATGTCGGACGTTACTTAAGTGTCAACATATATTTTTAAGTATTTAAAAATTGAATACAAAAAATGAAAAATTATATGGATTTCGATTGAAGTGAATTTCGCGAAAAATATTCAATCGATTTATCTCAAAATATAAGAGACCTACACAAGTATCTTCAGCATAAATTTTGAAATTTATTATTGCTTTTAATTCGTAAATTAAGAAAAGACAATTTACACCGTCTTTAAGCCATAGGCTACACAGACTGAACGATCACTAACATTAGGCAACGGACAACACGAAACACCCAGTAGCCCCAGCGGATGAATTTCTCGTTTTGACGAAAAGTTTTCACCGACTGGAGCGGGAATTGAACCCACACCTCGAAATAAAAGTTACAAATATATGTTAAAGTTCAAGATATGTTAAAATTTGATATGAATCGATCCATAAAAATAGATTAAAACCTCTAAAGTAGACCATTTTGTATTATTAAATCGAAAAAGTTGCAATTGCATTGTCCAATACCGTAAGAGACATATTGATCGTATTTGAGTTGAGTAAGGTACCGCGGGGCAAGTGGGAACGAAAAAAAAAACGATAGTTCAAACAAATTGATCAATAAAATTTTCAAATGTCAATATTTTTCAAATCCAACAACACAATCACGTTTTGGCAACATATTTGTTGGTGTGTGCATGAAACTAATCGAATAATTTCGAAATTGTGAAAACCTTGGAAGAAAGTTTTAGAATGAGCCAATGGACGCAGTTACCTCGCTAAGCGGGGCAAGTGGGACACATCCAGTTTCATGCGTCAATCCACATCAGTAAGTCAACCATTACAATAATAGGATTGTTAAGTCATAGATTTTTAATTTTAAGTACATATTTGATGTACATTAAGGGATCAACCATAAAATACGTTACGTTTTAGGAAGAAACCCTTTATTAATAGTATGTCACCTCACATTTATTATTAACTGAAAATTCCTCAATGAAAGCGTAAAGAGGAATTAAACATGTTCAAAATATATCATTTATAAGTTGTTAATTAAAATGTAGCACATACACAACCAGTAATTGACGAAATTATAAATATATTTTGTAATTATTTATATGCATGGCAGAAAACCACCTTATGGCATGGAATTGTTTTCCATCACTACCCAATTTGTTAGAAATAACAAATAAAGTTCAAATAACATAGAAAAGTAATCGTTCTCTTGATGCATTTCAAATTTCAGCTGTGGTGTTTGTTTCAATTTGAAGTCCGAATTTCAAAAATAAAAAAATAATTTAAACTAAAGAATAATAACACTTTTCTTCTCCCTCTATGCAATTACGTAATTTGAGGTTGATCTTTTTTGATTAAAAATCATTTGTTTGAATGTTTAGTGCTACTCTCTAGCAAAATGTATGAAACGTGTACGAAAAGTTTTGATTCTGATTTTTGTTTCAATAGGTCCCACTTACCCCAAGTACAAATATATTTTGGGTAAGATAGACCATCGAAAATTTCATATGAATGAAAAACAAAATACTGGTTTATCGCTAGGCAGCTTGTAATAATACTAAAAATTATAGATTACTGATGGAAACTCGATTGTAAAACACATTTATTTTTTGCGAGTCAATGCAAGACGTGAAAGTGTCACCAATTTGTCATGCAAGTTGAAAATGGCGCTGAACTGACAACTGTTACATGAACCACATGGTTATAAAAATAACAATATGTTTAGTACTAAATACATTCCTTGTCATTGTATCTTCAACTTTCTAGAAGAATACCCCCATGAAAAACTTTTCCTAGTTGAGCTATGACGAAACGCCCCACTTACCCCGGATTCTCACTTGCCCCGCGGTACCTTATATTAATAAAGCTCTGTTTCTAGTTTTAAAAAAGTTTTCCAATGTTAATTTTTTTCGTCATGAATTTTTTTGTATTAGCTAACATAGTTTATTAAAAACATTGGCATTTTTTTTCTGGCACTTATATCTTTGCCTCTAAACCCCTTTGCTTTGATCATAAAGTTCCCAGAAATGTATTAGCCGTTCTCATAGAAAATAGTGATTTAAAGTGAGCTGTTTAAAATTAATCATTATAAATTTTGCGGCCCGCGACTGATTTTGAAAGAGTTAAGATGGCCCGTGTTATCGGTTAGGCTGAGGACCACTGGATTAAAATTAGTTTGTGAATGAGTATGATTATGATCATATATCATGAGTCTTCTCATGGCGTAGGGGGTAACGTGCCCTAACTAGAGATCAGGGAGTCGTGAGTTCGATTTCTCACTGAGAAGACGTGTAACTTTTTTCGCAAAACTTCACATCAATTTGTCCATTTAATCCAATTGCAAAATATATGTAATGTTTAGCTTTCGATAGTTGTTAATCATCAAAAAAGCTGAAAATTTCACAGAATACTATTTTTATGGTAAGAATGATAAGGAAGACCTACCATACATTTTTAAATTTTGATCCACCCTCATGCACATGTTTTATCCTTACCTACTCAAGGAAAAAACATGTTCGTAAAACATCCTTCATATTATGTCTACACGTGATGATTAGGTTGGGTGCATTTAATTCATTTGAATCTCTTAAACTATCGTCTAAAGAGCTTTGAAGCTGAAAAGTGTTGCAAGGTAGCTCGTTTGACGGTTATTCCTTCAGAATCTATTGGAAAATGTTCTAGAAGAAGCCTATGACTAATTCCAGCTAGGAGTTCAGAGGAATTCACGAATCCAGGAGGATTTCAATGAGCGTATTCTCAAAGAAATGTTCGAAGATTTTTTACGAGGGACGAATATCTGGGGAGTTTTTTTGTGGGAATCCCTGTTTTTAAATCCAGGAGATGGAGTTGGTAGTCCATAGCTATCATTTCTGCCTTGTAAGAAGGTCGTAGGTTCAATTCCAGGACCGTTCCTTTCGTACTCTGTAGTTGTATAAAATCCTTTATCGCTTAATTATTTCTCTCAATATATATTTCACATACGTTCATACCACTTGCCAGTAACAGGAACAGGCTAGAATGCATTTCCCCAATATTCGATTTTTTTTTATTTTTGAAAGAAACATTTGACAAGTTGCACGATAGATTCCTGGAAGTGTCGTTGGAGAAATGCATGCAAAAAATACTACAGGAATTCTTGGAGGATTTTCGGAAATAATTTCTCAGATTGAGAAGAAACCCTTGCACGTACTTCCACATAACATTATTTTCAGGGATTACTCAAACAATTTCTCAAGGATTCTGGGATATCATGGAGAAATCATTTGAAGAAATATCGCAAGCAATTCTTTGAAAAACTCTTTCATAAATCTTTGGACAAATTCCAAGAAAAAATAATTGATGGGTCTTCGAATCCAAGAAAAAATGATTCATGGATCATGGATGAACCTGGACAATTTTTTTGCAAACAGCAGGGTTTTCTTTGCAAATAATTTTTGAATCAAATCGTTATTTCTTGAAACTGTTCGCATAGAATATTAAAAATCTAGAGTACATGCCTGGAATAAATTTATGAAGAATAGTTGCAAGAATTGAAGAATATTTCCAATGTAATCTATAAAGGACTTTGAGAAGGAAGTTGGAAAATTTCTAGCTGCAATATCTTTGGAATTCTCTGAAAGAATTCGTAGTGGGTTACAACCGTAGGAAAACGCTTATCTGGATTTTTTATAGATTCGTGACAGAGTCCCTGGAGAAAAAGAGGATGAGTATTTCTCTGAGGAGCTCCTGAATTATTCATAAAAAATATCTGGAAGAATTAGTGGAAAGGCCGTGGAATTCCTTAAATAGCTCTCAAAAAATCTCTTAAATATGAATTTGTAGCCAGAAATGCAATCTGGCGGGACAAAATTAATAAACTCGGCAATGAAGCATTTTTGTCATTTCGTGTCTTCGGCAAAGTTTTTTGTAACAACGAGACCATCTTACTGACATTAACGGATAGTTCGTAAATCGTCCGCATAGGTGGCGCCACAATATGACTTATTTTATTCATCTAGTATTGTTCTATGTGCATGAGCATTTGAGCTGCATTTTTTGCGCTTTTTGAGGTTTTTGAAAATTGCCTATCTTTCAAGTTTTTTTTGTTATATTTTAATTTTTATGCATATATTATTATAAACAATACGTTACATTTCTTTCACTAGAGTTTGCGATTGTTATATATTTATTAGCAAAATATATTGAAGGTTATATGTATATTGTTATACTAAAGAAAAATGTCAAATATGGTGAAAAACATTTTTTTACTAGTTTGGTTTTATTTTGCCAGCAGGCTGTTGGATTTTGACGTCTTCTAGAGAGTTGTTTATTTTATCAAAATGAATAACTTTGCCGACATGACAAGTCTCTAGAAACGTCACAGTAAAAAGTTAGATTGTGGTGCCACCTATGCGGACGATTTACGAACTATTTGTTTATGTTATTAGATGGTTCACGTTGTTGCAAAAAAACTTTGCCGAAGGCACCAAATGCCGGAAATGCTTCGTTAACGAGTTATTAATTTTTCTTGATTCTTGAATGAATAATAAAAGAAATTTTCTGGTGCAATGTTTGGCTGAATACCAGAAGGGATTTCTGGAGAAAACCATAGATTGTTTCCTGAAGTAAGTAAATGTAAAACCGAATTTATGCATACAGATTGATTATAACAAAACTGGCTCTTCTTTTGACCGTTGCAACGAAATTTTTAGATTCTAATGAAATTGTTCATGTGCTTGATACAATTTGCACACTCACTAACATCAGGCAGGCGTATGCTCGAAAGCTGTTTATGACGTTCCAAAATAATTCCAAGCAGTGAAATAGATTACATGAAAACTTCTTTTTAGTTATGTTTATTAGAAAGTAACCAGCATTGATATAGAAAAGTGTCTACCGTATTGCCAGCTACACCCCACTAACAAACTTCATTTCCCTTGTCCCTTTTCCTGAGTTCTTGAAATTGCGAACTAATAGCCAGTAGCTGTAATGGGGCTAGGCATATTTTTTTTTCTTTGTAAAGATATTGTCTGATGAATCTACAATGCATCATCTAAATCGTCTTCAGAATCAGAGCCGTTTCCGCAGATGCAGGACGTAATCGATTAGCGATCCTCGTTGCTGGTCCAACGGCTCACCCAAGTATTTCACGTTGAGGATCGAACTTTTCTCGTCATCTAGATGTATACCGGGTATACCCACATTCTGCACAAGTCATTTCTGGCAATGTTTGGATTGCATTCCTGGACCGAGTAAATTTAGTTCATCAGTTGAAAAGTTATGCTAATCATTCCCCCAAATCAAAACAAAGACGAAAAAAAGTTTGTATCAAAGCATGCTGTCAAACTCTAAAGTACGTGTATGTGTGAGGTGTGCAAATGTTCACTGTGCAAAAATTTTCTGCACGGTAGTCTAATAAGGTGCAAATGCTCAATAATGACAGTTTATTGTCAAAAGGTTTTCAAAAAAAGAAACCTTTAAAGTTAAAAAGAAATCACAAACACAGGGGCTCTAACCTTAATATTTAGCTTTAAATTGGCATAAACCGAGTAGAGCAAACACAAGTTTCTTGAGATGCCCCTTCAATTGTATAGTGGTACCATAAAAACATATCGGTCCGACCTAAGGAATCTTTTTTGCGTTGATGTTGGTTCTTCACTAGTTTGTTCTCATGTCGGTTCCCTAGTCTGGTTTCGTTTTTGTACAGTAGTGGTGGGAAAAGTTGAACTCCAACGACAAGATTTAAGATTTTTCCCAAGAATATCCCGAAGGCTCAGTCGTTATTTTCTTTCACCCTTATTGCTCACGGTTTGGGAATGCAAAAGATTGTGGTCCAACAACGAAATTTTCGCGCGCGCCGTGTTCTTCGGTAGAAAGTAATAATTACCTCTCAGGGGTGGAAACTTCGCACGACTGATCGCTGTTCACTTCGCATACGTAAACATCGCTATCGTTTTGGCGGGCATCCTTAATTAGCAGAACCCAGACGTCGCCACCGAGCGGGGCTCCTACCTTTGGGTGCTGAAAGTAGAAGAAAAACGGAAACTGTGGTGAACAGATTTTGGAGAGGAAACAAAGGGTAACAAGCATCGGAAGTGGGTCGGCAAAGTTGGCTTAAAATTAACTTCTCTTCCGGTATCGGGGAAATGTTGCACGTGGGATGAGTACAAAACAGTCTGGGAAGTCTAAGCGAAGGTTGTTTGTAGTTTGCTGGTAGAGCAATTTCAGGAACAATAGTTCTGAATAGCGGTAAACTCATTTGGAAGATAATTGATGAAGTTGTATCAAGCGATGCATTTTTTGTTCAAGTAATGAGGTAACTGGCAACAATGTGGGTTAACTTTTATTGGGATTGTTGAGAATTGCCTGCTATTGGTTTCTTGAAGAATATCATTGTTTATCGCTTTTGTCAAATGATACGAATGGTATTGATATGGTGATTGTGAGCTGAAAGATTCAAAGTGAGTTCGTTCTATTCTGTGACATCAAACTGACTAAATCCATCATACTCGGGGTTCTTACAGGGACAAGATCTCTTCAGGTGACCCATAGTCACTTCTTCTTCTTTCTGGCGTTACGTCCCCCACTGGGACAGTGCCTGCTTCTCAGCTTAGTGTTCTTATGAGGCACTTCCACAGTTATTAACTGAGAGCTTACTATGCCAATGACCATTTTTGCATGCGTATTTCGTGTGGCAGGTACGAAGATACTCTATGCCCTGGGAAGTCGAGAAAATTTCCAAACCCGAAAAGATCCTCGACCGGTGGGATTCGAACCCACGACCCTCAGCTTGGTCTTGCTGAATAGCTGCGCGTTTACCGCTACGGCTATCTGGGCCCCCCATAGTCACTTGAGAGACCTTTCAAGATGACTTTAAAAAACCTTCAGTTAAGTTGTCATAAGTTAATAAAATGTGCATCTTCTCTTCAAGATGTTTGAGAAGAAGTTCGCGATCTTTAAGAGTTTCCAGAAATATGCGACAGTCTCCTTTCTTTTCGATTTAGAGGGAAACCTTGATTCCCCTGATGGAGTTCAAGATCTCCTGCATAAATCCTCCAAATTCGGAACAACTGACCACGATAGGCAGCACTCTTTGTTTCGTCACTTGAACCGAAGGGGCTGGACTTGAGGCTGCTTCGATTTTGATGTTCGTAAAATTTGTCTAAAGTATCAAACTGATTGTTCATTTCGATGCAGATATCAACATTAACCATTTCAGTGATTTAATTGTGACTCAAATTTTTTTTGTTCTAGAAAATGTGTGGTTACGCTCTTCTGCGAACTTTTAGGAAACGTTTGTATGAACAACTTTGTCGAAGACACTTTTGATCTAACTCTTCATTCGAATTGTAGAGGAAGTTTCACATTTCTCCATAATGTTGCATATGGGCAAGTATCTAATTAAAACCTACAACTTTGCTGAGGGCAGCACGCCGATAAGTTTAAAATCTTGTGAGTTTAGGCGATCTTTGAGTTTTTTAGGCCTTTTGAAGTGATTTCTCAATCTACAAAAATGACGTTCTCACAGTTTTGACAGCAAAAAGTTGCCTAATGTATGACCTATCAAATGCCACTAAAGGAAATATTATATCAAACCGACTCCATGAGTTATGGGCATCTGAAGATTTCATAGTTTTCCACTTGAATTTGCCAATAACTTTAAAATAAAAAGAATTACTAACATGCAATGTTCGGCAAACCGATCATCATTAAAGATCATCGTTCATTATAATGGATCATTGAAACTAGTTTTTGTCAGTGCTCACTGCATCAAAACAAAGGCACCACTGTATATGGGATTTAACATTGTGTTCTGTCAAACACACAAGGCTACGGTTGCGCTATCTTTGCTTTCCATGGCGGCCGTTTTGGATATTTTAATGATCCATCGTCTCGTAATAAATACGTCTATCCAATTAGCAACACACACTTCAAAGCATTTTGAAAAATGCATGCAACAATAAAACGAAATTCAAAGCGATGACAAATAGTTTTTCGACATGAAAGTTATTGAACAACTGCAGTGAAAACCGTTTTAGCAGATATATAGTTTTGGTCACTTTTAAAGTTTATTTTTACTAAAAATAAAAATAAATATTCATCATTTTTATTTGTTTGCTTATAAAGCAACATTCTAAGCGATTTCATGTAGTTTCATAGACATCAATTTGACTGAAGTAGTCCAGTGAAAATTTTTGGATAGAAGTATAAATTATTGATTGATTACACACAAAATTTCTTTCACTTAAAAAGCTACGAGACACTTTGTTCTCCCAATCTGCTTGTATGTGAATCAAAATGCATAGCGATGATATCTAACCTTTTCAGTATAAATTTGCTTGTACAGCAAACATATTTGAACAGGCATGATATTTTGGATTACACATAAACCACTTTTTACTTAAAACTTACGAGGAACCATAGATTTTCAACCTCTATGCCCTTAAATCAATATATAAAGCAATGGCATATTTTTTTTTGCTTGAGCTTACTTGTAGAAATTCAGTGATCATCTTGGGAAGAAATAATAAATTATTTGAACACACAAAATTTATTTTACCAAAAATTAACATTGAGAAAACTTATTTTGGTATAACTTTGTGCTCATAAATCGAGATGCAAAGCAGTGACATGAAGTTCTTATTAATAAATTTGACTGTACAAGAACAGTTAATTATATTTGAGCCGAAAGAGAAAATTTTGAAAATTTCTGTTGCCTAAAAAACTACAAGAATCCCAAGTTTTGAACTTATTAGCTATGAATCGTAATTTCAATCGATTACATATTTTTTTGTTTTATTTGCTTATTAAAAGTTGATTATTTTGCTTGAACATTGTGAAAAACCTCATTGTTTAAATTATTTGGCAATAAATCAAAACTTTAAAGCGATGAAATTCAATTTTTGTCGACATAAATTTCATTCTAGGGTCTAAAAAATATGTTTGAAAAGAAATAGAAACTTTTGAAAAAACTTAAAAATTCTTGTGCCTGAAAACGTTTTAAAACTTTTTTTGCTTTAAACTGTTTGCCTGTAAATATAAATTCAAGGTAATCACTTTTTTCGAAAATGCATTGATTTTTGAGGTCTAGGCAACGCGTTAGAGCAGAAATAAATCTTTTAGATTTTTTTTATTTTTGTTTTACCTTAAGAGCTACTAAACTCAAGGTTTTAGCTGTTAGTCTGTAAATCAAAATGCTAAGCAATGACATGTTGTTTGCTTGACAATAATTTGCTTTTAGATGTCATGTTTGAGCAGAAATTAAATTTTAGGTAACATTCTTAATTTATTTTACTTAAAAACTGGGAAACATATATTATTTAATCTCTTTTTACCTTAAATCAAAACTCAAAGTGGATGACATGTTGTTTTAGAGCTAAGTTTGTCCGCAAAAGATGTTTCGGCAGAAATAAACGAATTCCATAGGTCATCGCATTAAATTTTGGTTTTAAAAACAAGCAGTCACGATTTTTTTCCTGATTCTAGTAAAATAAGTTTGAGTGTAAAAAAACTTTCTATTTAAAACAGCCATTTTTCAATGGACTTCATAAGCCGATGATGTAAAAAAGTTACAAGTCCTTGTTTTATTCATTAAATGGATGTTATCAACATAAAAAACAGATCCCAATGATGGGCCACTCTATTTTGACCAATTATTACCAGCAACAAACTAGGGTAAGTGATCCATTACTTGTGGGTGTTCCCATAATTGTGGTAGTAACCCATTTTCACTGATTTTATTACATTAGTCACAGAAACCGACACTGCCAATGGACGTATTGGCTTGTTGATACACGCCATAGTTGAAAAGAATGTTCAAATCCAAAAAATCATATATCTGCACAAATTCATTAATAGACCTCAGCATTCATGTTTCAGTCGAGAATCCAACAGTTATTGCTATAATTTTTGCTTTGTTAAAAAAATACATTTTTAGTAGTTTTTCTATTAAGAGATACTTTGAGTGTAATCAAAAATTTGTATTTCTGTCCAAAAATGTTTACTGGGCTTCTTCAATCAAATTCATGTAGAAAAAACTACATGTCAATTTTAAATAAACCTTTCTACCGGCAGCTTCATTTTTAACCACAAAAAAAAATGTTCAAAGCCCTCAGAAAACTCTTCTATTTGTAGAATCTGTGTCAATATTGATTATTGGTCATATGGTTTGAAGATATTTAGATGTTTCTTGGGGGACCGACATTTCCCTATTATTGGAAATTCTTTGGCAGCCATTTTGTTTTAGTAAATTTATCAAAAAACGAAAAATGTGTGTTATGTAATGTCAGGTTATAAGGAACTTGTTTGAGAAAATCAAGGAAATCGATTGAGTTTCTTTCAAGAGATCTGAAAATTACAAAATGATAGTTTTTTGAAGATGTAAAGATCTTTATACGGCCAGATTAGAAACAAAAATGTTTGATTCGAGAAGCGAATGATCGAACGAGAGAAAAAAATCTATAGCCTGAGATATTTACGTGGATTATGGAAAAAACTTCGGTCCCCACAGAAATTTTGGAATATCCCCGGAACAAGATGACCAATGATCAATATCGGCACAGATTCTTAAATTAGAAGGGTTTTTTGGGGGCTTGTGAAAAAATGGTGCAAAAAACATCCAAAAATAAAAAAAATAAACGCTGTTCGAATATATGTTTGTGCTGAAAAAGTGAAGCTGTTGGTACAGGGGTTAAAGGAAAAAAGGTTTGAAAATAGTATTTTTCGAGCTTTCATGAGTAACATCAACCCAAATATGTAAATTGTGGATCCGGAACTTATTTTTCACCAAGAAAGCATAATTTGTCACCTTGTATAATATTACATTGCTTAATTTTGTGCCACAAAACCGTGCGCAGATAACACTAAGAAGTACCTTGTGTTAAAAAACTTTGGGTATTCTTTGGGACTAGATGAAATATAGAAACTTTCATGATTTTTTTTTATCCTCACCATAGATTTTATTTTTTTGCTGAAACTTGGGGCCGTTTACGAGTTAATTTAGAGTTTCTTTTTCTTCTCGGCATTACGGTCCCTCATCAATTTAGAGGTTGCTGAAATTCATTGCCCTTTCAAAACATATCATAGCCCGTCTAGTTTTTAAAATATTGACTGTTAGAAATTGAGAATTCGCAGATATCAGCCAAACTTGCATGCAATGGCAATTTTCCTGTTTAATTTGCCACACAATTTCAAACTTCATGTGTCTAACCAATACTTATTAATAAACGTTCGAGTGTTTAAAAGTTATGTTTTGGTAGTTTAGAAAAGTATTGTATTTTGCCATATAAGACAAACGAAGGAACTGCAAGGATGTTGAAATATTTTAATATTAATTTAACCTTCGGGCTGTCGCGCTGTTGTACTTTGTACAACACTTGTGATTTATATGCTACCATTGTGCAACAAAGATATCCGTCGACACCAAACCAAAATGTATTGCTCAAGATACTAGATAGTTTTTATTAGCAGTATGGCTCTTTATGATGCGGTAATATCAACAAATGTACATAGAAGTCGCATAATAATGAACGGTTCTATAAGACCACAGATTGAAATCGGTGTATCCCAAAACCCAGATAATGTAAAAACTTAAGGTCTTCAGTACAGTTTTTCTGAAGCGCTATCAGATGGAACCTAATTTAATTCGAAGTTTGACTGCTAGACTCCTGAGATGTCTGCAAAAACAAATGTTTTATGCTCACTAGCATGGCCTGGTGGCAAAATTTTGAATCAATTAGCTCGAACAATGATAGTCCTTTAATTACCGAACAACTTTGCCAAGATGACGTCTTCATCTTTCTAAGTGGTTAGACTCCTGGGATATTCGCAAAATCAAGTGTGTTGTACAAAGTACAACGCGCGACTACTCGCGTTACAAAAATTCGCGCGACAACTGGAAGGTCAAACGTGCAATTTAAAAAAATGTTAAATGATAGTTGAAGTTCTATTTTGTGTGCTAAGTGTATTAGATCACTTAAAAGTTCGATAAATCAAACTTTAAATTTCATGTAAACCTAAATAAAACCAATGTTTAATACAACTTTGACTACCTGTAGTACAAAATTAATTATCTGGTGAATCCTTGATGCTTATTTTTGTAAAATTCTTCGGGACATCTTGAGTCTAGAAATTCTTTAAAAAAATTGTCTATGGCTTTCTTGAGAAAGCCCGCCACGAATTCTTGCACGAGTTTTCCTGTAAATTCGTTCTCACAAAAAAAAAAAAAAACTTCAGCTATTCCTCCATAACAACAACAATATGCAAGAGTTTTTTTTTTCTAAATGTTTTTTCAAACGTTTCTTAGGGCTGTAATCAATAATTTCTGAAAAACAACCAATCATTTTTTCACAAATCCGATTATCACGTTTATTTTTCTAGATCTAGAAAAGTTTTTCTAGATATATAGAAATATATAAGCGAAAATCTTGCTTATGATATACAGTGCTAGACATAATAAAGCATAAAAAATGATCCAGATTGGATGCTTAGATTTCGGATTCCAATGCTCCGATGAACTAGAAATTATAACCACAGTTCAGAAATAACTTCACTTAGCAGAAAATTCAGAGCATTTCAAACATGAATTTTTATGTTATCGCATATATAGAATTTTGCGCAATATGACATTTCAAAATATTTTTTGAAATGAATTAGTTTAACTAGAAAATTCTTCGAACTTATTTGTCTTACCAACTTGATCATGTTTGCAGAAAAGTATATTGCTTTAAATATGTTCATTTAAAAATTATTGCATATTCGAAATATTGCCATGATCGTTCAAATAGGAGTTTCGTGATAACTAAAAAGTGTGTTTATGATATGCTGTAAATTTTTAAATGAGTTTATTTTAAGCTATTTACAAGCTGCGGTGAAAATTTCAGGTCGATCGAAGCACTAGAAGCCGAGATCTAGGCCTCAAAACTTGACCATGCGTCCTTTGTTATGTATTGTATTTACATCATTTCCAAAATAAAACCTTCAATGAGCTCAAGCTATTCTCAAGCTATTCTCAAAATAGATTTCGAGGAACTCCATAAGAGAACCTTCTTGGAATTCCTCAGAGCACCTTTTAATGGTAGATTGATTGATAATTCCGGAATTTTTCTTCTCGACTTCCTGGGAAAAGTGTACAAAGTGCTTGGCACTCAAACTATAAATTCACGCAATACGGTGAAGAATTACAAATAACTGTGGAAATGCTTAAAGAACACTAAGATGTAGAGGTTGTGACCATTGAGCTCGAAAGATAAATAATTTCCCATGAATACCATAATTACCAAAGTTACAGTCGCCAAGCAAAAGAAATAGATTTTCATGATAAAAATAAATTCTTTATGTCTGTGATGATGACCCTTCACCTACTTGTATAATATCTTAGAATTTTGTTTTTGTTGCCTGGGGCTTTATGTGAATCCCCTCTATTTTTCCTCTCACTCAGCCAACCTATTACGTAAGTTGTGAAGCAAGTGACACCTTAATTCTCGCCCATCAATCCCTAACAGAAGGTGTGCCGGAAAATCAACCATTTTCCCGTATTACCCAGCGGCAACATTAAAAACAACGAAAACAAAACCATATAGGTTGCCAGATGCTGGTTCACAAAACACAGTAAAAAACTAGTTATAATACTACACCATACTCCTCTTGTGAATGTAGATTTAGCGAAGTATTCAGATAGATGTTTAAAAAAATATTCAAGACGTGAGTGACATGGAGCTAAATCGTGGCGTTTTTACAATATATTTTTTTTACAGTGCATGTTCATCCGATCCACTGATTGGGCCAATGTACAAGTAGTTTCCTGTGAACTGCATCATCGTTTCCTTTATGAAGCGCGTTACTGTTACGGGAGGTAATCACCGTTCTCGAAAAGTGTCAATCACGTACATCCCCTTTCTGAGATGGAGCTTTCCTTCGTTGCACACGATGTTTGCTTGGTTGGCAAAAGGGTGAACCCGTAAATGGTGACGGGAGTGATTACGCCCGAAGCATGGATTGGATACATATATGATACTCCCAGGTAGCGAACGATATGCTTGTTAGCGTATGGGGAAAAAGCGTCTTTCCATCTATCGTACAGCACCTACTGAGAAGTGATGCGATGAAAGATGAAGGAGATCACGAAAATTGCTTGATAGTGAAACTTGCACTAAAAGTAGGGGTCTCAGATGCGTTCGTTCGATGGGAAATGTGATTCTATATTTCCCTGGGCACACATGAACGTAGCCAGGATTTGCGTATGGTAGAGAGACTGCTTTCAACAGTTTCTTAGAAAAATGTTATCCTGCACCTCCACTGGCTACATCCATATGTGAACATGATGGAGCGTGGATACTGTTTGCGGTGATTGTGGATACGAGATGTAAGTAGAAGATTTGGTTGACGTCAACATTTGCTCGTGGCTTACCACAATATTTCCGATGGCAAACGAATGTTTGGTTTTGGCACTATAACGTCTCCTCCTAGGTACATCATTACAACTATCTAACCGTAGTTTTCGTTTGAAAATGATAAAATTTTTGATCACAATAGACAGCAGCCCTTTCGACCACATCGATAGAAACGTACTGTTCGAACATTCATCGCAAAGCTGATTTGGTATTCGGTGGCTACCACCGTGCAATCCTATCCTTTTCAGGATCTCCACAAATTTCTACTGAACTGAAGTATAGTAGGCGAAGAGACAAAACCCATCAGCTATGGAAGCGATGATGAACTTCTTTACGCACCGCAAGACCAAAGAAACGATGATGAAGTTCGAAACAGTAGCAATTTTAAGCTGATGGTTCTTGTCGTTGACAGTGTCATTGCTGGTCCTAGTTTTCAACATCCACCACCAGCAACAGCAGGAAAATCAACTAGGTACCAGTTATGTGTATCTGTGCGGTGCCCTGGAAAGAAGATTGTTTGTTTTCCATTTTTCATTCCATAGAGACAGATGAGACGAGGGAAAGCTTTTCAATTGACGCCTATGACATATGCCAGTTGAGACCTGTTCGATAGTTGCAGGTTGGGCAATCCAGGCTAGAGCTGGCTATATAAAAGACTTCGAATAACTTAATTTTATCAGTTGATATGGTGCAAGTTTTTTTTCGAGTAAGTCCAACAGAAAATCCTTTAAATAATTTTCAAAACAACTCCTCCACGAATTTCCTATGAAAGTCCTCAAATTGTGCAATGAGGTTCCTGACAAACTATTCGTAATAATAGGGATTTTCCTAATATTTTTTCACCCAGACAAAAATTAATCAGAAAATTTAGAGAAATATGCAAAATAATCAGAAATTCAGAGAAATATGTGGAAAAACACCGGCACCTCTACAGCAGAGACGAATAGATACATAGTTAGTCGTGTTCAGATTGGGGAACCATTTCTAGTACTGCATTTGGTCCCTTGGTACTGAAAAAGGTACCCAAGTTTAAAAGATAGCAGTACACTTTTCATGGCATTCTAGAGATTGCTCTATTACCTTATGTGCCATAAAATTTCGTCCTTACCTGCAGGTCTTTCTTGGTGATTCCATCGACGATTCAATGGGAAAATCTCTGGAAGGGAGGAATTTTTAAAGGAATCATTGATTGTTTAAAGATAAAGTATCTGGAGGATTGTTTTGCAAAAAAAAAAAAACGCTTTTCAAACAACTCCAGCGATTTATGGATTTCCGAAGAAATTCCCTTCAAAAACATAAGGAATTTCTTCCCGCTACGTTAATTTCTTCTACTTCAAGATTTTTTTTCCAAACCATTTTAGAATCCAAACCAAAATTCACTCTAATAATACCCTCCAGGAATGCTTCATGAGAAAAATATAAGAAAGGAATTTAGCTGCACATATTTGCATTATTTTTTCATTTTTTTTGATAATTTCAATTTAAATATCGCAAAATGATCCATATTATAATTACCGCCAATTCTAACATTTTGACTTATTTTTTCAGGCCCTAGACACCCATATATCAATACACAGTGCTCTTCGTAGCCAGGATGTCCCGGGCGATAAGTGAATACCATCCACTGTCAGTTGTGACTACTGTGAAATAAAGACCGTTGCTTTGTTTAACTGTTTGTTATGGTTTGGTTATCAATCTTTGCTATCGTTACATCAGCTAATAATGTGCCCAAAAGTTGAAGCACATTCAATATTTCGATGGTTTTGGAAGGAGAGCAAATATTTATAGGCAATCCTGCAAGTATCCAAGCAAGCAATTCTATTATTTTATTGCGACGCTGGTTCGATTACGGATCATCTATATAAATAAAAAATGGAATGGTGTTTGTATGTCACGAAATGGCTTACGAACGGGTCAACGGATTCGGATGATTTCTTCTCCGTTTTGTTCGTCAAGGGTTCCGACGTGTTTGTGTGTATGAAAATCCTAAGATATTCAACGGGAAAGCCGAAAAAAACGAGAGTGAACAGAACTGTCATTTTGTATGGGTTCCAAAACGTTTTTTTCAACAGCCTACTTTGATGGCAAGACGAAGTTTGCCGGGCCACTAGTAAACATTAAACAAAACTTCGCATTATGATTGCACTCTCGATTAAATTTACCCGAAAATGGGTAAACACATCGAGATGTTGACTATGTATTTTTTAGATATACGCTTTGTTATTGCCCAAATACTAAGTGGAACAGACATCATGAAGCAAAACCACAGCTCTATTTTGAAGACCACAAATCTGGAGAAACAGACTTTGAGAATTAAATATTGATTATAATCATCTAGTACATTGAAAAATGCTGGGAAAAATATCTGTTCTGTGATCAATTCTGAATTATTATCGATCAGTCATACTAGATGATGCTTTTCGTTTGGAATTTTTTTTTGCTCTGGAGGAATATTATGAAGAATAAATGTTTATGGAATCCATGGAGGAAGTTTTGGTGGAATCACTAGGCGGATTTATTATTGAATTCGAAGAGAAAATTTGGTAGAGTTTGTTGATGGAATTTCGATGGAATCTTTGGTGTAATCACTGAAAAACAGGTAGTATTTCTGGGATAACATTTGGATGAAATTCTGAAAAAGTATCTCATGTGATTTGCGGATCAATCACTGTGGAAATTATTTGAACAATTAGCGGGAAAACTCTGAAAAGAAATCATGAAGGAAATTTCGAATGAATTCCAAAAAGCACAAACTCTAGAAACATTCTTGGTGATCTTCTTCTGTGAATTTGTGGAGTTATCACTGAGAATCTTCAAAAAAAAATCTTCCAGGAGTCTTCGAAGGTTTCTGGTGCGATATGGTGGACCAATTGCAAAACTTGGAAAAAACGGATTATTCTGACATAAGATGCAAAATTATCTTAGCTTCATTTCATTTTGATCAGATCTGATGATTGTTGTAAAGTGGGAGAGATATGTAACAAGTTTACTATGGATGATCAAAAATCGATGAAAGTACCGTTTTGATTCATATTACGGACTGCTTAAAATTCCGGACACTCTACTTTATATGGGAAACATTTCACACGAAAAAGTTACAAAAGTTCTCATTTTCGGCTCGTTTTGATAAGTTTTTTCCATAGATATCTCAAGTTATTAATACCCAGTTGCTTTAGATGTCTCTTTAGTGGTTCGACGATTTTTAATTGATAATTTGATTTTTCTATTTATGATTTTCATGATCTATCCGGAATATAAATCAAAGTGTCCGGAATATGGGGCAAAAGTGAGGAAGCGTCCGGAATAAGAATCATGTTAAAAGCCACACATTTCATCTATTAAAAAAAATCATGTTACGGAATTAAAATCTTTACCACCATTCAAAAGCTAAGTGTTTTGACGGCTCGATAACATGAAGGAATTACCCAGAATTATTTGTTTGACATGCTTTTTGATGAGAGTTACACCTCACTGTGGTCTTAAGTGTCCGTAATATGAATCAAAACGGTATGCAGTCAAAATGAACCAAGTGTTACCACAACTACTAAAACGATCAGTGCGCTGAGATATGCGAGAAAATGCAAAACATTTCAAATGATTGCAATATCATAGATCCCGCTTTTTGGACTTGTTTATGTTGGCCGGTACTCAAGTTTTTCACTTGATCCACTCTTATTGAACACATATTTTAATATTTCTGGTCTTCAATGTCCTGACCTGACTGAACAATACTTTAATTTTTAAGCTATCATAATTTCATTGATTTAAGGGATCTATGACAAAAGTTCGAAAGACAAAAGGTCGAAAGGACAAAAGGTCGAAAGACAAAAGGTTGAAAGGACAAAAGGTCGAAGAACAAAAAAGAAGGGGCAAAAGGTCGAAAATCTTTTTTCAAAGCAGGAAAAATGTTGCACCATGCAAATCATTTTCGACCTTTTGTCTTTCGACCTTTTGTCCTTTCGATCTTTTGTCTTTCGACCTTTTGTTCATAAACCCTTCGGATTATGTTGTTTGAAAGTAAAACAAAGACGTGTGGAAATATTGAACCAAATTCATCATGAGTTAAAAAATCGTAAAGTCTTAGACTTTAAGGTGAAATAGGCCATCATTGATGATGATTGTTACTGAATCATGTCACAATTCCGAATTGAAAAAAAAAGTTGGTATTACAGTGATGTAGCTGAAAAAATATCAGCTTGCTTTTCCATGTAATCACCTATAGTGATACTTTTCCGTATCAACATCAATTATGAGGACTGAGTTTTATTACTTTGGAATTGCAAGCTGCACTGTCAACATGGCTCAATACGAATGACGGGCTAACTTAGCCTTAAGCTCATTTTTCTCAAAATAAGGAAAATGTCACTTGTCCACTCTGACTTAAGCTAATCATATTTTGTGAAAATTTTCAGACAAAATCTTTGGAAGAATCTCCAGAATAACTGATATATTTTTAAAGAGTTGCTGATTACATTGGAGTAAATCCTGGATTTTTTTGGGGAGGTGTTGAAGGATGAAAAATTTCTAGGGTCATTGAATGAAAGACTATGGCGAAAAAGAAGAATTATTATAAGTCTTTCTGAAAACTTCATGCTGGAAATTTTGCAGTAATTTGTGGAGAAACTGTTGGAATCTTCTTCTTCAGTTCGGGAATTATTCCTCTTTTTGAATGTACAGATTATAGAATAATCGACTGTAATTGAATAAAATAACAAGAAATTCTGAAAATCTATTTCGGAAGTGAAATTATGACATTGCTATTGACAAAACGTATTTATGATAGAAAACAAAAAAAATCAGTTGACCAAAATACACTTCATGATGTGCTTATTCATTTTTTCACTTGCGTTATTTTTGAATGCCACGTAAAAAAAGGTGAATGGTAAAACTACAAGTGATAATATCTTCTCATAGGGAAAGTTTAGAAGTATGACGACATGGTGGAAAATGTGTATTTTGCTCATATCTGAAACATCTTGGAACATAGTTAGCTTGAAAATTTGGTATTCTAGATAGCGTCAAAGATTTTTTTTTAAATTTTGGTTTGCGTGTTAATGATCAATATGTTCTTAACGATTACATGTAGAAGAAAATTATGTTCCAAAAAGTTCTCATGTTTTCAATAGTCTACTAATTTTTAGAATATTGTATCTATGATATCTTCTGAAATAAAAAAAGTTGATGAGCGCATAGAAATGTTGTTAACCCGCCAGCCCATCGCGCTTCCGTTTGTCAGTGTATGGCTTTAGCGCCACTCCTATAAGGAGACCACCCAGCAGCTTGCAGGTTTGCCCGGCCTGAGACCCTTCAAGGGAGGGGTTAATTCTAACGAACTTGGGACGAGAGACCGGCCGCGTTAATAAGCCGTTTTACTTCTCGGTAGAGGCTTAAGGCCATCAATACCACTGAAGATCCTATTACAAATTCCTAGAATCAAAGAGTGTGTGTTTTTAGTAGCTACGGTGTGAGTTTTAGTTTTAGTTTATGGTTGGGCGAAAGACGTGCTCAACGAGTCATTGATAATGATCGAGACGATTACGGGCTCGAATTGTGCCGTACTGTCATGCGCATGAACGACAAAACGAATAAACATGTATGGCTGGTATTTACTGTACCATGGATTTACCAGTAGGTGGTTTTACGGATGCTGGGGTGGACTAGCGGTGGACACGGAGCTGCATCGGCATCTACTCCGGCCTAAGCACGAATGCGGACGCGATCAACAGTCCTCACTGGATCGCGGACTTACTGGTGATCGAGGCACGTGCATTCGATCGTCTCGCCTCCGTCTTGGTGGTTGGGTTGCTGACACGGATTGAATTGTTGACGCTGACGATAACGATACGGTGATGGTGGCCTGCCTGTCTAGGGCGACGCGACCCGCTTCCGGCCACGTGTGCCCTGGGAATCCTCCGAAATCGAGAGATGGGGTCAAGAGCGGGGTTTGATGGATGGTGATGTGCCGACAATGGTCCTCTGCTGCCACGAATCCTAAATTCAAAGAACCACAACGCATATGTTTCACTTCGGAACAATCATTGAGCACCAAATCAACTTCCTTCTCTCAATTCTGTTTGCTCACACGCACTAATTCCACTACTTTTTTCCTCAATTTAATGGATATTGCAGGAAATACTACTGGGCGAGGAAAGAATATTAACTATTCCTACTTAGAATCTTCATGTAATTTAACACCTAATATAACACACCACGACGCGGAATATGAAACCAACCACTCTTGCCTCTTCCACAGTTCGAAGCAAAGTGGACGATCAAGGCTGGGAATTGTCCTCAGATTCCGCTAAATTGTGACCTTCGGCTTCAAGTCGCAAAATGGGACGAAGTCAAATTACGCGAGTGCAAAATTCTCAAAAATTGGACCCGAGACTTCAATGGCATTGCGACCTCTCTTTCCAACGGCTGCATTAGCACGTGAAGGCAAATTCTCTTCCAATGTTCGGTAGGAGTGGCGCCAAGGCAAACGGGAAAGGTCATTGAATCCTGAAAGGATTTTTGGGCAGGTCGAATGTCCACCGAAAGCATCGCAAAATATTCGCGTTGACATTTTGGGCTGGTTGGGTTCTTTTCTTAGGCGCATGTAACTGCTGTAGGGAACTCATTTGCAAGCGTATGCCAATTATGACTCTACAGAAGGGACGATGAATAAATGATGAAAACGATCGAACATGCAATACTATTTAATGGAACACATATAATATAATTTTTTAAATTTCAAAGCGTATTTGTTACAATGTTCAGGAGACCAATCCTTGTATATATGTTTTTCAAGTTATTAATCTATTCTACTTAATTTCGTTTCCGTATAGGAATTTATCAAACTTTATCCAATCGAAGCTTTTTAATTTTTGAAAGATTAATGACATAATGAAATTTTGGGTTTGGTTACGACATCCTAAAAAAAAATCCAAGTTTTCCTAAAATTGTTCCCTTAACTAGAAAAATTTTGAAAATTTGATAATTTGATGAACTTTTTAAGCAACCTGAATAGGGTTTCATCCATTCTAATTTGAACCTTTCTAACGAATTCCATTGGCTGTCATCGAGTACACTGCATGTTTGCGTTTGCCTTAGATAACGGATTGCGCCCATCGTAGTACTTGTGAGCGAGTATGATTGCAAAGTGTAAGGGAAACAGTGCTAGCAAAAAGCACAATAACACTGTGGTAAAAAGAAAAAAATATATCTAAGTCGCATTGAACCATAAATTGTATGAATTATCGAATTCAATAAAAAATATGTACCGTTTTGATTCATATTACGGACACTTAAGGCCTCAGTGAACTACAGGGGATAGGCAAAATGATTGAGATAGGCAAAATTTTGCCCAAATTCAAATGCTTATAACTTTATGAAAATGGATGAAATTGGAATGCATCTGGAAGCAGTCGACGGCAAATTTGGTCCACTTTAGGAACTTTTTGGCCAAGCATATTGGCCACTGGACACCGGAGATGATCCGGATTTCTGAGGTCATGTCCAAATGTCATTTTTTCTGTCGCTTGTATTTTTTGTGCAGTGTAAAGTTAGATAGATGTTTGCAATTTTCCTAGAAACTAGAACTAATAGGAAGAAATGCCACGGACGCATTAAGATTGGTTGGAAATCGTCAGAAATATTCCGTAAAACTGGTTCCGGAAAGCATGGTCAGTCATGTTTGTATTTCCAATCATGTAATATTATCCGGAGCTATATCCAAGTGGACATCACCTTAAAAATGATGTTTCCTTCAGCGTATTCAGAACCATTAGATGCACAGACCATCTATAGCTCTATAGAAGGTTCCAGGTACCCTGGGGGAAGTGGTCAATTAGGAACATATCCGAACCAAATCAATATGGGCATCAAACTTCATGATTTTCAAAGGTTATGCTTTCCGAAGCATCCAGCACCACCGCTGCCATGAACACTGTATAGTAGATTCCAGGTGCTCCGGATGTGGCCATATATAAGCATTTGAATTTGGGCAAAATTTTGCCTATCTCAATCATTTTGCCTATCCCCTGTATAACTCTTCAATAAACATGTAAAATAAATTATTCCGTATGATTCCTCCGCGTTATCGAACCTTCGAAACACTTAAATTTTGAATGATGAGTGTAGATCTTGATTTGCAAACGAATAATTTTAAATAAATAGAATGTGTGGACTTTTCATGATTCTATATCCGGACGCTTTCTTACTTTATCTCATATTCCGGGCTCTTCGATTCGAATTCCGGGCAGGTCAAACAAATCAATAATAGAAAAGTCAAATCATCAATTGAAATCGTCGAACCGCTAGAGAGACGCCTAAGATAGTTGAGCGTTATGAATTTTCATAGATATCTATGAAAAGTTATTAAAACGAGTCTCAAAGGTAAGAACTTTTGAATAGCAAAAATTGAAACATTTCGTGTGAAATGTTTCCCATACAAAGTAAAGTGTTCAGAATTTGAAGCTGTCCGTAATATGAATCAAAACGGTTTACAAAATTCATTGAATAAAATAAAATTTATTTTTTGCGTTTCTTCCTAAAAGTAGTAAAAATTACTTATACCTAAAACAAAACATTTGTGTTTGAGTATAATGAATTTTTTGGAACGTTTATGGATGTTGTTTCAAGACAGCTATCTCTCCTTTCTTCATAGAAAACATAGCACTGAATAAACAGTTCTTATTCTTCTTATGTTTTGTATTACGTCCTCAGTGGAACAGAGCTTCCTTCTCAGCTGTTCAGTAAGTACTTCCATAGTTTTTAACTGAGAGCTTTCTTTGCCAAAGTTGTCATCTCACAATCGAATATCGTGTGGCAGGCACGATAATACTTTATGCCCAGGGGAGTCAAGGAAATTTCCATAATGAAAAGATCCTGAACGATCGGGAATCAAACCCAGACACTTCAGAATGGCTTTTCTTTGTAGCCGCGGACTCTTACTACCAGGCTAGAAAGGCCCCAACAATAAACAACAAAATAATAGTTAATAAGAGTTTAGCTACACATTGTTACAATTCGAGTATTTTAAAATTGTCAATTTTTTTAGAACCTCAATCGATTAAACCAAACCTGTAATAGATCACATTGAAAGATTCAATTAGGATTTTTTCAGCACCGTGTAATCCACTCCGAGACCAGTAGTATAGGAGATGTCATCATTGTCCCTTTTTTTTCTACCGGTGGTGTTCAAAGTTTGGATTTGAAACGAGACTCTAGGTGGTACCTGATTCTGACAACTGAACAACGGCAAGATGGATCACTTTACCGTGGATTGTTGACCCTTTCTATATTGCATGCGGAGGAAATGAATTGGAAACAGTTGAGTACCAAGCTGCTGCTCATGGACGGTGTTTGATTGATAAATTTGAATCGATGGTTTCATCAGGATTTACCAATGACTCTTATGTGGAGGATTGTTTGAAAGGAGGAAGAAGTGTTTTAAATGCTCCTGAGCAATATTTACTAAATATTGAACTATCGTAGGAATAGGACTGGCAGATTTGTCTTAGAAGGATTGTTAAAAATCGTTTAACCTAGATTGAAATTTATTGAGCAGAACTTGATTAGAATGATCTGGGAACAACTTTCCACAGACACTCTCCTACTTTAGAAATGAAAAATATTTGTTCTGAAAGCATTTCCCCAGATAAGCCTGATCCTATTCTTTTGATTCACTTCGGCAGTGTTTGTTTTTCAAGGTTACTGAGCTCATATTTGACCCTAATATGCGTCGTATTGAAGTCTATTATTACAAAGTTTCAGACGATTCGACCGAGAAAAACCCCCCTTGACAAAGTGAATCATGGAAGTGACCAAGTAGCTTTGCACCCTATGCCAGTAAAATAAAACACATACCCCTAACGGTAAGGGCGCGGTAAATGGCGTGGCATGGCTCGTACCATTGGTACCTCGCGTACCTGCAGGAATAAAATAGACCCCTTTGTGCGGTCCTTAGCCTCTTGCCCAGCAACTCCTATCCCTACCTCCTCGTGGTACTGGCCGGGGTACGAGTAACCTTGGGAAGATCGGGTAACCAACCCCCGGTGGGAACTTTGGTCGTATGCTGACAGGGAAGGGGGGTTTGCTTTTGCAAACCTGGAGGGTCTGTACTCCACGTTAGGAGCGGCTCACAACAGCGTCTGTTCCCCATGTCAGGGGCGGCTGATCATCGTCCGAGTGCCAGAGAAGGACTCTAAGCTAAACTGCGCACTATGGCCCTCCGAACATTTAGGGGGAATGGTCCTCCGGAAATCTAGGGGGTTGGTGTCAGGCCCTGCAAGCCAGCCGTAAAACACATCAGCACAGGAACGTCAACGAGAGAATACGGACCGGAACAATCGGCAAAGACCACAGCGACGAAAATGGACTAGCGATTGGAAACTCGGTACGTGGAACTGCAAATCTCTCAACTTCATTGGAAGTACTCGCATACCTCCGATGTACTGAAGACCCGCGGTTTCGACATCGTAGCGCTGCAGGAGGTTGCTGGACAGGAGCATTGGTGCGAACGTTTAGAGTAATCATACCATCTACCAGAGCTGCGGCAACAGCCGTAAAAACACATCAGCACAGGAACGTCAACGAGAGAATACGGACCGGAACAATCGGCAAAGACCACAGCGACGAAAATGGACTAGCGATTGGAAACTCGTACGTGGAACTGCAAATCTCTCAACTTCATTGGAAGTACTCGCATACTCTCCGATGTACTGAAGACCCGCGGTTCGACATCGTAGCGCTGCAGGAGGTGTGCTGGACAGGAGCATTGGTGCGAACGTTTAGAGGTAATCATACCATCTACCAGAGCTGCGGCAACAGCCGTAAAAACACATCAGCACAGGAACGTCAACGAGAGAATACGGACCGGAACAATCGGCAAAGACCACAGCGACGAAAATGGACTAGCGATTGGAAACTCGTTCGTGGAACTGCAAATCTCTCAACTTCATTGGAAGTACTCGCATACTCTCCGATGTACTGAAGACCCGCGGTTCGACATCGTAGCGCTGCAGGAGGTGTGCTGACAGGAGCATTGGTGCGAACGTTTAGAGGTAATCATACCATCTACCAGAGCTGCGGCAACACACGCGAGCTGGGAACAGCTTTTATAGTGATGGGTGATATGCAAAGGCGCGTGATCGGGTGGTGGCCGATCAATGAACGAATGTGCAGGTTAAGAATCAAGGCCGATTCTTTAACTTCAGCATAATCAACGTGCATAGCCCACACTCCGGAAGCACTGATGATGACAAGGACGCATTTTACGCGCAGCTCGAACGCGAGTACGACCGCTGCCCAAGCCACGACGTCAAGATCATCATAGGAGATTTGAACGCTCAGGTTGGCCAGGAGGAGGAGTTCAGACCGACGATTGGAAAGTTCAGCGCCCACCGGCTGACGAACGAGAACGGCCTACGACTGATAGATTTTGCCGCCTCCAAGAACATGGCCATTCGTAGCACCTATTTCCAGCACAGCTCCGTATCGGTACACCTGGAGATCACCCCAGCAGACAAAATCGCAAATCGACCACGTTTTGATCTATGGACGGCACTTCTCCGACATAACCGACGTCAGAACCTATCGTGGCGCCAACATTGACTCCGACCACTACCTGGTGATGGTGAAACTGCGCCCAAAACTATCCGTCATCAACAATGTACGGTACCGACGCCCGCCCCGGTACAATCTCGAGCGGCTGAAACAACCGGATGTCGCCAATGCGTACGCGCAGCATCTTGAGGCAGCGTTGCCGGATAGAGGCGAGCTCGATAGGGCCCCTCTTGAGGACTGCTGGAGGACAGTCAAAGCAGCCATTAACGACGCTGCCGAAAGCGTTGTCGGATATGTGGAACGGAGCTCAAGAAACGATTGGTTCGACGAGGAGTGCCAGGAGGTTTTAGAGGAGAAGAATGCAGCGCGGGCTGCAATGCTGCAGCATGGTACGCGGCAAAACGTGGAACGATACAGACTGAAGCGGAAACAGCAAACCCGCCTATTCCGGGACAAAAAGCGCCGCCTGGAAGAGGTGGAATGCCAAGAGATGGAGTTGCTGTACCGTTCTCAAGAAACGCGGAAGTTCTATCAGAAGCTCAACACATCCCGCAAAGGCTTCGTGCCGCGAGCTGAGATGTGCCGGATAAGGATGGGAGCATCTTGAACGGACGCGAGGTGATCGAAAGGTGGAAGCAGCACTACGATGAACACCTGAATGGCGCAGAGAACACAGGCACAGAAGGTCAGGACAGCGAAGGCGATGGCTACGTCAGCACAGCGGACAGCGGAAATCAACCAGCTCCCACGATGGGGGAAGTTAAGGATGCCATTCAACAGCTCAAGAACAACAAAGCCGCTGGCAATGATGGTATCGGAGCCGAACTCATCAAGATGGGCCCGGACAGGTTGGCCGCTTGTCTGCATCGGCTGATAGTCAGAATCTGGAAACGGAACAGCTACCGGAGGAGTGGAAGCAAGGCGTTATATGCCCTATCTACAAAAAGGGCGACAAACTGGAGTGTGAAAATTATCGTGCAATCACCATCCTAAACGCCGCCTATAAAGTGCTACCCAGATTCTCTTCCGTCGTCTATCACCTATAGCAAACGAGTTCGTGGGAAGTTATCAAGCAAGTTTCATCGACGGCCGCTCGACAACGGACCAGATCTTTTCCGTGCGGCAAATCCTCCAGAAATGCCGTGAGTACCAGGTCCCTACGCACCATTTGTTCATCGATTTCAAGGCGGCATACGATAGTATCGACCGCATAGAGCTATGGAAAATCATGGACGAAAACAGCTTTCCCGGGAAGCTCACAAGATTGATCAGAGCAACGATGGACGGTGTGCAAAACTGCGTGAAGATCTTGGGCGAACACTCCAGTTCATTCGAGTCTCGCGGGACTACGACAGGGCGACGGACTTTCGTGCCTGTTATTCAATATTGCGCTTGAAGGTGTCATGCGGAGAGCCGGACTTAACAGTCGAGGCACGATTTTCACGAGATCCGACAATTTGTTTGCTTCGCGGACGACATGGATATTATTGGGAGAAAATTTGAAACGGTGGCAGATTTGTTCACCGCCTGAAACGCGAAGCAACAAGAGTCGGGCATGGTGAACATGGTGAAGCGTCGAAAACAAAGTACATGCTGGTTGGCGGAACTGAGCGCGACAGGACCCGCCTAGGAAGCAGTGTTACGATAGACGGGGATACCTCGAGGTGGTGACGAGTTCGTCTACCTCGGATCCTTGTTGACGGCTGACAACAATGTTAGGCGGGAAATACGAAGGCGCATCATCAGCGGGAGTCGTGCCTACTATGGGCTCCAGAAGAAACTGCGGTCAAGAAAGATTCACCCCCGCACCAAATGCACGATGTACAAAACGCTCATAAGACCGGTAGTCCTCTATGGGCATGAGGCGTGGACTATGCTCGAGGAGGACTTGCATGCTCTTGGGGTTTTCGAACGCGCAGTGCTAAGGACGATCTTTCGGCGGCGTGCAGGAGAACGGCGTGTGGCGGCGAAGGATGAACCACGAGCTCGCTCAACTCTACGGCGAACCCAGTATCGTGAAGGTAGCTAAAGCTGGAAGGATACGCTGGGCAGGGCATGTTGCAAGAATGCCGGACAACAACCCTGTAAAGATGGTGTTCGCCACGAATCCGGTCGGAACAAGAAGGCGTGGGGCGCAGCGAGCTAGGGGATTGACCAGGTACACCAGGACCTGGAGAGCGTGGGTCACAGTCGAGGATGGAGAGAAGCGGCCATGAACCGAGGGAATTGGCGAAATATTGTTGGCGAGGCTTTATCAAGATAATTGATGTAAAGCCAAATAAGTAAGTAAGTAAGTAAGTAAGTACCCTAACGGTAGTTAAAAGAGAAAAATGGGTTTCATCATCGCTCTCCCTTTGGGCTTCTTTTGCAGCTCATTTTTTTTATCAAACTTGTTATAACTTACGATTTTCGAACATGGCCTGATACAAATGCGATGTTATTCGCTTGCTTTGACTTGCCCCAAAACCAAAACTTGGGATACCAACACACTAAGAAAAAAAATGACGTAAATTTCATGGTAAGCATAATACTCGATGTAAAAATGAAATACTTAAATTTAATGGTATGAACTAAAATATGCCATTTTGTAAAATTAAGTCTAATGTGACTGTAATTTTTATGTGGTCTGTACAATATTCAGTTCAATTGACGGAAAATAACGTCATTTGTAACATAGATTTACGTCATTTTACTTGCTTAATATGTCAATAATAAATCAAATAACCTGTCAGGGTTTCACAAAGAACTTGTGTTTGGCTTTAATTAAACGCAGGACTAAAATACTTTTACATGAAGCCAAAATGATCACTGCAAAATTTGCAGCATGAACGATTATCTCCACTCTTAGATTCTTACACTGAAAGTCAATCAATGTAAAACCGTTGAAAAAATTCTCATAATGTTAGCGTTAGCGTTAGCGTAGTTCGGTATACTTCGTAGATTGGATACTAGCAACACTCATGTTTCTTTTTAATAATCTCATCCTGACTACTTTCAAGAACAAGGCAGGGGAGTATACCTTGTTCAAATCATAAACAAGAAAACTAAAAGCATGAATATCGCTATTCCAGCCACGCCCATCTTTACCGTAACTTGGGATAGGAGAAGGAAATGTTGATGTAGCACTTACTTAATGAGAGGCCACCGACTCAGCGACACCCTCATAAGTGCTACGGAGTTGGAGGTTGGGAAGGTATATGTCAGGATTCGCCTAGAAAGCTGGCGATAGACCATAAATATTTGTTATTTAAGCGTTTTCAAATTAATCTTTTGTGCCGGCAATCAAAAGAGAAAATAATAGCTTTTTATAGTTAAATATTATTTCGCGAAATGCTTGTCGATTGTGCAGTAATATTTTTGCTCAATAACCAGTAAAAAGCAAAACCGATCCCTCCAGGGTCATCGGATTGTATAAAATAACGATACACGTATAAAAAAATCTCCGGCGACAAAAACACGCGCGAAACCGTGAGCAAAATCTATCTGACGACGCAAAACCGAACTGTCCTGCTTGGGCTTCACGAAGCACTACCCAGCAAGACGCTCCAAAACAGGAAAAAAAATCTCCGGCGACGAAAACCTGCGCGAAACCGTGAGCCAAATCTATCGGACGACGCAAAACCGAACTGTCCTGCTTGGCTTCACGAAGCACTACCCGTTGAAAAATTTCTCATAATGTTGAACTTAAACATCGTTTTAAAAATTGTTTAAAATTTTTCTTATTTATTATCTATGTAAAGATTTTATTAAAATTATCATACCTTTTAAGAGCATTTCAAGCTTTTGTCAAAATTTACCTTTACATTTCGTACTTCAAATAGCAACAGCGTCCAACTAAA